>NC_134489.1:88544208-88786708 GCF_040206685.1 Ascaphus truei | reverse complement strand
CTCAAAAACAGCAAGCTTGACCCTACCTGTCCTTCTAACTATCGACCTGTCTCCCTCCTGCCTTTCACCTCCAAACTCCTTGAATATCTTGTATTCTCTCGATTACTACACTTTCTCAACACCTATTCTCTTCTAGACCCTCTACAATCTGGCTTCGCATTGCTCACTCTACTGAAACAGCCCTCACTAAAATAACTGACGACCTCCATGCTGCCAAAGACAGAGGTCATTACACTCTGCTCATATTACTCGACCTCTCTGCAGCATTCGACACCGTGGACCACCCTCTTCTCCTTCACATTATCCATACTCTTGGTATTCGGAATAAAGCTTTATCCTGGATCTCCTCTTACCTCTCCCATCGTACTTTCAGTGTCTCTTTTGCGAACACCTCCTCCTCTATTGATCTCTCTGTGGGGGTACCCCAGGGCTCTGTCCTGGGACCCCTTCTCTTTTCTCTTTACACGCTCTCTCTAGGTGACCTAATCACATCTTTTGGGTTTAAATATCACCTCTATGCTGACGACACACAAATTTACCTTTCAACCCCTGACCTTACACCTGCTATACAGACCAAAGTTTCTGAATGCCTCTCTGGAATATCATCCTGGATGGCCATCCACCGACTGAAACTTAACATGGCAAAAACAGAGCTCCTTATACTTCCTCCCAAACCTGGCCCTACTACCTCCTTCCACATTGCTATTGGAAATACGATCATTCACCCAGTAGTCCAAGCACGCTGCCTAGGAGTTACACTTGATTCCTCTCTCTCATTCTCCTCTCATATTCAAAATGTTTCTAAAACTTGTCGCTTTTTCCTCCGCAATATCACAAAGATACGCCCTTTCCTCTGTTACTCGACTGCTAAAACTCTGACTCAGGCCCTCATTCTCTCACGTCTCGATTACTGCAACCTCCTGCTGTCCGGCCTTCCTGCCTCTCACCTGTCTCCCCTACAATCTATCCTAAACGCTGCTGCCATAATCACTCTACTCTTTCCTAAATCTGTCTCCGCATCTCCCCTCCTGAAATTCCTCTCCTGCCTTCCGATCAAATCCCGTATCTCACACTCAATTCTCCTCCTCACTTTTAAAGCTTTACAATCTTCTGCCCCTCCTTACATCTCAGCCCTAATTTCTCGCTATGCACCATCCCGACTCTTGCATTCTTCTCAAGGATGTCTTCTTTCTACCCCCTTTGTATCTAAAGCTCTCTCCCGCCTTAAACCTTTCTCACTTTCTGCCAGACACCTCTGGAATGCCCTTCCCCTCAATACCCGACTAGAATGATTTATAATAAATCTGTCAATATTAGTTGCAAAGTTCTAAGTCTCATTGAAGCTTTTATTAACCTGTACATTACCAGGAAAAGCACTCTGTATTAGATTTGTCACAATCATACTGGAAGCAAGCAAGTTCCCCTGAGAGTGGGAGATGCTATGGAGTGAGCTTTTAACCATTTAAATGTGGGAGGGGGTTAGCTTCAATTAGGTAGGAGGTTGCCACCCTCCAATCAGCTAAGACTAGCTGAACAAGAATTGCAAAACATACTGGACACCTAACAAGCTCCTATTGAACCCCCAAAATAACCACAACATATATATAAGCATATGAGTGTCACAGAGGAGTGCTACTGAGCATGGCAATATATATTTAAAACCAGAGACAGAACATAAAACACAGACAGAGCTCAGTGCACGTCCAGTGAAACTCATACACGGTACAGTGCCTAAATATATATGTATAAATGTCTATTAAATAAAATGGTCTTTTAGTTTAACATTATAGACTTAGACTTAGAACTTTGCAACTAATATTGACAGATTTATTATAAATCATTCTTCCTGGTATTGCACAGGTTATTAAGAATTTATATTAGTGTTAGGGACCCCTGAAGAATGTGGTCTGCCGTGCAGTGGCTCAGGGGCTTACAACAATTTGGCCTAAATGTTAAACTAAAAGACCATTTTATTTAATAGACATTTATACATATATATTTAGGCACTGTACCATGTATGAGTTTCACTGGACGTGCACTGGGCTCTGTCTGTGTTTTATGTTCTGTCTCTGGTTTTAAATATATATTGCCATGCTCAGTAGCACTCCTCTGTGACACTCATATTCTTATATATATGTTGTGGTTATTTTGGGGGATCAATAGGAGCTTGTTAGGTGTCCAGTATGTTTTGCAATTCTTGTTCAGCTAGTCTTAGCTGATTGGAGGGTGGCAACCTCCTACCTAATTGAAGCTTAACCCCTACCACATTTAAATGGTTAAAAGCTCACTCCATAGCATCTCCCACTCTTAGGGGAACTTGCTTGCTTGCAGTATGATTGTGACAAATCTAATACAGAGTGATTTTCCTGGGAATGTACAAGTTAATAAAAGCTTCAATCAGACTTAGAACTTTGCAACTAATATTGACAGATTTATTATAAATCATTCTTCCTGGTATTGCACAGGTTATTAAGAATTGATATTAGTGTTAGGGACCCCTGAAGAATGTGGTCTGCCGTGCAGTGGCTCAGGGGCTTACAACAATTTGGCCAAAATGTTAAACTAAAAGACCATTTTATTTAATAGACATTTATACATATATATTTATGCACTGTACTGTGGATGAGTTTCACTGGACGTGTACTGAGCTCTGAATGTGTTTTATGTTCTGTCTCTGGTTTTAAATATATATTGCCATTCTCAGTAGCACTCCTCTGTGACACTCATATGCTTATATATATATGTTGTGGTTATTTTGGGGGTTCAATAGGAGCTTGTTAGGTGTCCAGTATGTTTTGCTATATAAATAAAGACATACAATACAATACAATATTAAAGCCAACACACACAGGTAACCGAACAGCGTGGTTAACCCAATCGGAATGGAATTGACTGAGTAGAAGATACAGGTCAGATGGTGGTGTGCCAACCTGGTATACTATACCCAACACACATACTGTAGATAATCTAACTGTGTAAACCCAACTGTTACTTAATTGACTGGTAAACTGGTGCAGATTAGAGACAGGTGTATATAATATATAATCCAACAGATAGTCAGATACTCTTGTGTTTCCCTCTCTGCCCCTCTGCTGTCTGCGCTCTATTTCTATATGTGCTTCTATGCTCTGTGTCTCCCTGCCCCTAATCTCTGCTGTCTGTCTCTTGTTCTGTGCAGGCTTCAGCTGCACTCTCTACCACTCAACATTCCCCTGCCAAAGTGAAATAAGGGCATGGGAAGGCAGGGACATCTTGTAGGGAGAAAAATGCAGCGAGATCCGAGCCAGAGCGGGGATTGAAAACAAACTTTTTTTGTTTCAGTTTCTGACTCAATCTCGCAGGTCCGACTAATCGGAAGGAAAGGCATTCCCAGTACTTGTATTCAGGGAAGCCAACTTTCCCCCTGTTTGGGGGTGGGGGAGTGATATGGATTCCAGAGAACCACCCATCCTTAGGGAGTGCCGCTATCTCTGTGCAGTTTAAAGCTCCCGCGTCATGTGGACCAATAGGAGGACACATGGGATAATGTTGCCGCTTCCTATTGGACAGCAGGACACAGGACTTTTAAACCACCATATTGTGAACCCAGCAAAGGCAGCAACCTGCAGCACTTATGTATAGAGGTAACATCAAAACCTATTTAAAAATACAATAATCGGCACAGTATCACCTGGAGGGCCTCTTTAAATGGGTTATGTTAGCCAAGAACTTTATTTCACATTTCTGTAATTTTTCATGTTAATTTCAGATGTTAAAGACATCTCATATTGGAGATGTGAAACATTTTGATACATTGAGATTGTCTAGCTAATATGTGATTAAATGTGCAGGCTGTAGGAGCGGCTCAGTGAGTAAAGACACTGACTCTAGCACTGAGTTTGAAGCAGAGGAATCTGGTTCAATACCCAGTGTTGGCTCCTTGTGACCTTGGGCAAGTCACCTTATCTCCTTGTGCCTCAGGCACCCAAAACATGATTGTAAGTGTAGCCAGGCCTGGTTTCACTGCCCTTCTCCTGGCAGTAAGTCCTAGTAAGAGCAGGCCTGCCAGGACTAATCATGGGTTTTTCCCACAGCCTGCAGCTTCAGTGAGTCACAGGGGAAGTGGTGCAACCAGGCCTTGTGTCCAATCAGGGACTCAGGACTGGTTCCTGCTTTTCCTGTACTTAAGGAGCTGCACTTCCTGATTTAGTTCAGTTTGCCTCTACCTTTGAGAAAGGCCAGTCTACCCAAACCAGTTGTGCAGGGCTCTGCCAATCTGTGGGCCCTCCCTTAGGGGAGCGGCTGAGGACTATTCCGCTTACTCCACCAGGAAGTAAGAGAAGTGCTGGGACTGCTTCTGGTGCCCTAGGCTGGGAGTGCAGGTCCAGGGACATCCTGAGGGTGAAGGCCCTAAGCTCTATTGATGGTTGCGGTGTATGCTATGTGAAGCCTGCAGTGCACAATAAAATGTTTCTGTTTTCACTATACTTTCCGCCTGAGACTGCAATCTATCAGGGGAGGGGAAGAGAACTCTCCTGCAGTAGATTGCTCCCCACATTCCAGGGGCCTGCAACAGAGGTGGAGGCGCTGTCATCGTGAGTACGAATCAGTTATTACCCCAGAAGCCTGTTCTGACATCCCCTAACACCATGAGACTCAGATCTACTGTGAGCCAGCAGGTATGCACCACCACACTCCATGTAGCAGCAACATCTCCCAGGGGGCGTGGGGGAGGATATGGGCTACATAAGCTCTACAGGGCAGGGACTGTGTCTGCAAAAGTGTCTCTGTAAAGCGCTATGTAATACTAGCAGCGCTATACAAGAACAAACAATTATTATTATTATCAGTCATTAACAGCCATGCATTTTAATCTCTACTTTAACAATCAACAATTTAACTGAATTTTCACCCTAGAGGCCTTTAAAAATATAGATATTTCACATGTAATCATTTTGAATTAAGACCACAGTAAACATATTGAGACTAGAGGGCGGAGAATTTAGATTTTGGGAATCGGGCACCCAGTACAGTATCTCCACAACAGGCTTCAAATGTTGCTTGATGCTCTTGGCTAATATTTCAGTGGTGTTGGCTTTCAAAAATTCAAACGGTCACATCCCTAATTTGTACATCTTGCAGTCCATTATGGGCAGTTCCGCCAGCATAGCACAGTTCTACATTGCTTCACTTTTTTCACGATTAAGTATGGTCACCACATTGTATTATACCCATTCCATTGATTAGTCAAGACACAATACTTGTTAAGTCCTTTATTTATCATTTATTTTGTGCACGTCACACTATCATTTTGCAGCACCCCACTTACTTACCTGGCACAATACACATTGGAGATTCTGACTACACTATTTCTCCCCTGTCATGTATATCCCTTTGACCCTGAGTGTCCACTTCAATTTTGATCCACTGAAGCCATGCTTCCTTATGCCTTCCCTCATTGTGTTGAGTCTGGAGTTTAAGCTACCATTTAATTAACATCACTGTTCAAATGTTCGATTTAAGTGTCCTCAACCATCTGTGGACGTAGCTCTATTGCCACATAAGTACTTACCTCTATTCACATGTTTTATTAAGTGTCATCTACCATCTGTGGACGTAGCTCCTTCATGATCAGGATTACCTTTTGTTACTATACATTGGTCCTACCAGTAAACACACTATTTAATTACCTTATGCCTAAGTCTCACGTTCAGGCCAATGTGATTACAAGTAACTTTGCTCAACAGTACACCTTATGTTTCACTAAACTTGTGACAACATAAGACGTATTAACCCCCTGTATATCATACTATCTATACGGCTATCTAGCCGTGTACTATTTTACCCTGAGAGGCTGATCCAACCGCTACTTACCATTGGTTGGTATCATGGCCCCTCCTAGCCATTTGACTATAAAACATAGCATCTCACATTGCGGGGTGTGACTCCTCCCCCTGAAGAAGCGTGCCTAGCACGTGAAACGTACGTCGGGGTATGGTGACGTCAGACGCTTGACGCACACCAGGAAGAACGGTCTGTGTGGGCAGAGACATGCAGTGGAGGTAGTATCAATACAGACACAAAGCGACACGCTGGATTCTATATGCAACAGCTGACTGGACTCTAGGAGATAAGTAATAGCTGATTTAGGCTGCCTTGTCCAGCGACGACAGCACTTCATATCAGGTGTTCCTTTATATGAATATATGCATTCTCGCTGCACCCCCGCTGATCGCGCTATACGCCGTTTTCATCTTTGATGCGGGGTGGCGGTATGAACATCTTTAGCAGCGCTTTATGTTGCGCAGTATGACCGCTATCATTGATTTAGCAAGTCACCTGTATATCTATTGCACTGTATGAACAGACCCTTACTGTGTTGTCTATCTACCTTCTACACCATAGTGTATCTCCTCCAGATATGTGTATTCACACATGAGCCTGTCTCACAAATTACCCCACCACCGTTCGTTCCGTGAGGATTTTAATATCCAGTGTGTGTATATATATATGTTCCCCTTAGTTGTTAAGTTGCGTCGGTCGTTATATTAATAAAACTTTATTATTTTTGGTTTTAATTGCTGTTCGTAGTCTTGTGGCTGGAGGTTTACATACCTCCATTTTTTGGTCCTAGTGAATACACTTATATCCTATCCCCACCATATACTTACCTGTGTATGGTGACTTTGAGTGCTGTTATTAGGGCTTTTTAGTGACCTCTTCTAGTCACTTGTCCAAGTGTTTATCAGCATTCCATTGTAGCAAAATCTATGTATTAGCTGCAATTTAAATGATTAAGGAGAAGTGCCTTCCTGGAGAAGCAGTTTAAGTTCCAACTGTCCATCTCTTTAGGAGTTTATCCATCTGTTATGCATGATCTCAACTGATTTAAATAAAAAAATGAAAAAACTCATGCACACTTCATCCATCATTTATGAATTCCCTTTTAATGGTGCCTCATTTCTAACAAAGAGGACATTTGCAAGTCAAGTCAAAATATCAAATTCAGCTTTCTTTTACATTAAACAGCACAATTACATGTTTAGCCTATAGTATGTTTAGTCTGTTAGTAAAGTGCTGGGTGCAACTTAGAATAGATTAACAGACATTCTATAAATCTTTGACTTCTGGTGTAACAAGAATTAGACCAAATATTGAAGTGTGATGACCCCAAAATCTTATGTGTACTTTAGTGAAACATTCATCCCCAAGTAATACAAAAACAGGACATTGCGTTTACTCCAAACACAAATAAATAACTTGAATTACAGTATACATTGTAGTATAAACAAAGTTGTCTGCACACCAGTTTTTGTTTCTCTTAAATGTAAGTTTCATTTTAGATTTTCACTTATTTACTGACAATATAACCAAGAGTTACAAAGTGCAAGTTGCTGTAACTTGTCAAAACTTACTTTGCATCAAGGTATGCAGAAACAATGCACCATTTAAACAGTTGTATGGCCTTAACTCTGGTTGATTCTACTGTAAATTATTCCCAACAAAAAGGTCCAATGTTATATAGAACGTACTGCATTTTTATATAGTATATACTGTATCTAGTGTGATTTTTATTAGTGAGGTTATTTACATTTGACACAAATAATCTGAAATAATTTAATGATGAAACAAGGATGGCAGAATATAGGAGGGGTATCCTTAATTATGCATTTCTAATTTGTCATGTTGAGATTTATCCATGGCTATTGCTGGCCTAATTTGTTATAATGAATTTCTCTTATGTTTTAAATATTATCTGTTTGAAATATTAAAACTGTTAAAAGCTTTTTTTTTTACATAGTGAAATAAACACCTTTTAAAAATGTTTTTTTTTTTACAAATTGCATTAAAAAGAACATTCTTGAGACACCTGCTGGCTGTTGGAGGGAATGGAGATTTGATTTCAGAGCTCCTCTCCCACCGGCACTATTAAAGCAATTACAAGCGGCAAAAGCGTGATTCTACCTGATTACTACACAGCACATCTTTTATAAACATCGAGAGATGCCGATTAACAAAACAGCTCGATCCAAAGGCCAACCGGTTACCACTTTTTTCAAGAAAAACGGAGCGCCCCCACCCGAAAATAAAGAGATCCCTGGGCAGACATCAGACAAGGCCCCTGCTGTGGATCCTCTTGTGGAGGAGGAGGGAGATGAAGATATAGTCCGGCGCAAAGACCTAAAAGCATTCTGCGCAGATATGAAGAAGTTCTTCATGACAGAACTTTGGGCGCTTAGAAAAGACCTAGATGCTCTCGGAGAGCGTACTGACTCCATTGAAACTAAAATGGACGAGACAACCACCGCCATAGCTGAAACACACGACCAGGTCACTGCTTTAAATGACAGAGTTAGATTTTTAGAAGATAAGGCAGAGGACGCCGAAAACCGCGACCGGCAGTGCAACATCAGGCTACGGGGGGTCCCTGAAAATATAAATGACCCTGAAGATTTTACAAATAGGTGGCTGGAGCACCTTTTTCCGGATAAACCAGACTCTGAGATACGGCTGGACAGGTGCCATAGAGCTTTGCGCGGGAAACCCCAGAGCGGCGACCCCCCCAGAGATATTGTGGCGCGATTCCACCATTTTCGCACCAAAGAAGAGGTGTGCAGGATCTCCCGTGAAGCTAAGACCCTTGAGTTTGAGGGGGTCAAGCTAGCAGCATGTGGTGCGGGAGGCTTCAGGCTCCAACTGATCTTAATCAGCACAACAACACAAGTTTATAACCTCTCAGACCACAAGGAATGAATCCCTGTTCAAGCCCACTGTCCCACCAGTACCAGATATCAACCAGACTTACCTCCTCTGCCAGATGTCAGCTATAACCTGGAGCAGATCCGTTTGCAGTTTTGGAGCAGCAGCCATCTTGGTCCTGTCCTCCTCTGTGTGAGGCGGGAGCAGCAGGGGTTTTGGCGCGAAGGAATCACTGACGTCATCCGGAGGTTCCATCTTCACGCGAGATCTCAGCCGCAGACTGATGACGTCGGGGAGACCGGGACTATGGGACGCGAGACGGCCCCTCCATTGCTGGTGGGGTAGGAGGGGGAGAGGGAGTCTCGGCGTTCGAGCCTCTCTCCCTGCTCTCAATTCTTGGCCTGCTCGCCCCAGCGTCCGCGTGCCCGTGCCCCATAGCCTAACACCACATAAGCTGCACTCCCCGCCTTCTCGTGAGATCTCGGTCGCGGACTAATGACGTCAGAGCGACCGGGACTTCTCTGTAGGAGGCGGTCTCCCCGCGGCCCCGCATGGAGTAGGAGGGAGACTGGGAGATCGAGCCCCTCTCCCTGCTGTCAGGTCTCGGCCCGCTTAACTGGGGAGACCAGTGGGGGGGGTCACATAGCCCAGCGTCGCCGCCCAGCATCACCTGCCCAGCTCAGCATCACGCGCACTGCTCAGCATCACGTATACAGCATTACCAACATATGTACAGCGTTACCTGCACAGCCCAGCCCAGCACCACCTGCACAGCCCTGCACAGCCCAGCACCACCTGCACAGCCCAGCACCACCTGCACAGCCCAGCACCACCTGCACAGCCCAGCACCACTTGCATTACACAGCCCAGCACCACTTGCACTGCACAGCCCAGCACCACTTGCACAGCCCAGCACCACTTGCACTGCACAGCCCAGCACCACTTGCACTGCACAGCCCAGCACCACTTGCACTACACAGCCCAGCACCACTTGCACTGCACAGCCCAGCACCACTTGCACAGCCCAGCACCACCTACACAGCCCAGCACCACCTACACAAACCAGCACCACCTGCACAGCCCAGCATTACACACACATCTCAGCATCACCTGCACAGCACATCCCAACATCACCTGCACAACACAGCCCAGCATCACCTATGCAGCCCAGCTCAGCACCACCTGCACAGCCCAGCATTACACACACATCCCAGCGTCACCGCCCAGATCGTTGCCCTCCGCGTGGTGCATCCACAAGCTCCTAGTGATGTCAGTGCAGCCGGGACTTTTCTACAATAAGCGGTTCCTCCACAGCCCCAGATGGAATAAGAGGGGGAGAGGGAGACTTGGAAGTCGAGCCCCTCTTCCCCCTCACGGGTCTCGGCCCGCTCATCTGGGGTACCCGGAGGATATATATGGGTCTAGTTACCACCAAGCATGTCCCTGCCCCCCACACAATACACAACACCCAACAAACATAAATAAATAAATAAAGATCATCTCCATGTCAAATAGTGCCCCACATAGGGTGACACAGGATCTGGGAATCACACAGGATCTGGGAATCGCACAAGAATGAAGTTAAACCCATATGATCTCATATAACAGAGATGATTAACATTTTATTAAAAAATAGTAGTATATATGGAGAAGATATGTTATATGGGTTAGAGGTATATTATTGTTATGTTGAGTACATGTGTATATATATATATGTGTATGTTTGTGTGGGTGTACATATGTTTGTATATATGTGTGTTATTACATATTACCAGTGGTTGACAGGTCACCGGGAAATCTACTCGCCACACGAGAGGGTCTGCTCGCCACCTGGTGCCAGGCGTGTGCTGCTTGGGCCAATGTTTACTCGCCCGGGGGTTGGGTCCACTCGCCCGGGGCGAGCAGGTGTGTGGGTTTGTCGAACACTGCATATTACTATATACGCTATATAAGATTCCGCTATGATAAATATCTGCTGTTTCGGTTTGGCTGTACACGGTGTGCTACGAGAAGGTCTATTATGTCACGTCATAAGGACTACATCAGTGATGGAGACTTTTCAGCACATGCGGACTCGTTCGATATAAATATATTTATCTCTATATGAAGAAGCGGGTTATATGGAGGATACATACAATACAATTTACATATTATTTGTCTCTACGGATTGAAATTACCGCACGTATTGTATCCATATGCTAATGTTTCTCGTGTCATATCTGCCTTATATGTTCGGGAAGATGGTGTGCAGACATATATATATACATGTTTAAAATTTCATAAGTTAGCTTAATTAAAGCTGTTTAGAAGATGTTCACATTAGATAAGATTACAAACATAAGGGCTCAACGGCCTAAGGTTACTGTTATTTTACCAAGGTTAACCCCGCTAACCCCATTACCAGTAATAGCACTATCTAGATTACAATCGGGATTCAAGGTTCATGGTCATTAAGGTCACTGTTAGTGGCACTGAGATGATGTCACTATCATTTTATGTTGCAGTTCACAAAATATGCTTTGCTTTTTCCTTTTTGAAAAGTGCCGGGGGAGATACTCCCCTTAGAGCATGTGTCCCCTTCATCGGTCCCCAAATATGAGGGACCGATTCCAAGACCCAGGGTGGGATATCTTCAACACAGGAGACTGGCCCATCTTTAAAATGGAGTCAGAAGACCCACCCTTTGGGCACAGGAGCTACTCTCGGGGGCTACCGAGATACGCCCTTGTTTTTTGTTTATCCCTTTTTACAATTTTATTATTATTTTCTTTTTCCCGTTTTAGCCCTCTTGTCGCTTCCCCTGTCTTGTCTACCTTTCCCTGCCCTCTCCCTTTCCCCTCCCTCTCCAGGGAGCATGGATTCCACCCAGAGCGTCTAACCGACACGATAGTTTGGGACACATCCGCCAGAAACCTCAGATATAATTTCACAAGTAAGTATGCAGATCACTATATATATCATTCCCTGCTTCGTAATACATGGCGTTAACATTAATCTCTCACAATGTGAAGGGCTTTAATAGCCCAATCAAAAGAAAGATTGCCTTTACAGATTACAAAAGAAAACAAGCGGATGTGCTATTTCTACAAGAAACACACTTTAGTAATAATAGCTCCCCCAGGTTCCTAGATAGGGGCTTCTCCCAATTTTATACAGCATCAGCATCTGTCAAAAAACGTGGGGTAGCCATCGTATTTAACAACTCAATCCCATTTATTCTCCAGACAATCAAAAAAGATGTAGATGGTCGTTATATCATTTTAACAGGGACCATACATGAGCAGCCTATTACGTTGGCCTCCCTCTACGCGCCCTGTACACAGGATGCGTCCTTTTTTGACAGATTCTTCCGCCTGCTAAACTCAGCAGCTAAGGGATACACTATAATAGCAGGAGATTTTAACATCACAATGCAATCCTCAATAGACAGATCAGGGGGAAATGACTCCGATAATAAAAAAGCTCAAAATTCCCTGCACAATGCCCTGAAAGATAATCAATTAGTAGACATATGGAGGGAGCTCCACCCTACGACAAGGGACTACACTTTCTATTCCCACCCACACACCTCATATAGCAGAATCGATTATCTCTTCGTTTCGTGCCACCTGGTCCCTAAGGTCAATCATACAAAGATCCATGATATTTCATGGTCTGACCATGCACCAATTGAGCTCAGGTGCAACAATATTCAGACCAATAGACCAGGCGCAAACTGGAAACTTAATGAATCCATTCTTAAAATACCCGAAACCTGCGAAACGATAGGTCAAGAAATAACTCAATTCTTTGAGATAAACACAGGCTCTGTGGAATCCCATATGACTTTATGGGAGGCTCATAAAGCAACGCTAAGGGGCATAATAATTAATCTCACTGCTAAAAGAAAACGAGTGAGGGATTCCAAAATTCGGACGCTCCAATCCAAATTGAATTCCCTTTCATCGAGTCATAAGACCAATCCCGATCCACTTACGACACAGGAACTTAAAGATACAAAAATTGAATTGAATATGTTATTGACTTCCCGGGCGGATAACTCCCTATGTTGGTCTAAGAGGAAGTTTTATGAAAAAGCTAACAGGCCGGATACGATGCTGGCGCGCGCACTGAAAGATAGGCAATCTAAGTTTAATATCCAAGCTATACGCTTACAATCGGGTGTACTTACGGCCAATCCTAAAAAAATAGTGGAAGAATTCGGTTCATTTTATGGCTCCCTATACGACGGTAAGAAGGTGGCACACAATAACAACACGAGCAGCGCACTAAGAGATTTCTTAGCCAGCTCAAAACTGGAGAGATTGACAGAGCTAGACAGAGAAGCTATGGGCGCTGACTTCATATTGGAAGAAGTGTCGCAGGCCATCAAGGAGCTTAAGCCATCAAAGGCACCAGGCCCTGATGGCTTTTCAGGGCTTTATTATAAGAAATTTTCCGAATCACTTGCTCCGAGGCTGCTCCAAATGTTTAATGCTATCTTAGCAGGAGCCCCTATTCCTGGGGACATGCTGCGGGCGTCTATATCACTTATACATAAACCTGGCAAGGATCCGCTAAATTGTAAAAGCTATAGGCCAATATCTCTAATTAATACCGATATCAAAATATATGCGAAATTATTGGCCAACAGATTAAGTCACATCCTACCCAGACTAATACACCCAGATCAGGTCGGTTTTGTTAAGGGGAGGCAGGCAGCGGATAACACCCGACGATTTATTGATCTGTTGGAATTGGCTAACAAAAATAACACACAAAGCATGCTATTAAGTCTGGATGCAGAAAAAGCTTTTGATAGGATAGACTGGCCATACTTAAAAGAGACGCTCGCGGCATTTGGCTTCGGAAATCGGGTGAGTAGAGCGATTATGTCACTATACTCAGGCCCAACCGCCAGGGTCATACATCAGGGCTTCCCCTCGGTCCCATTTCAAATCCAGAGTGGCACAAGACAGGGATGCCCTTTATCTCCCCTCCTGTTCGCCCTATGTATTGAACCCCTCGCGGCACGAATTCGAGATAGCCCGGATATCTCAGGTTTAAACGTTTACTCCCAATCACATAAAGCGGCCCTCTATGCTGATGATATCCTATTAATTATCTCCAAACCCCTTACGTCATTACCTAACCTGTTTGACCTACTAGATAAATTCTCCAAGGTCTCAGGTTTCAAGATTAACCAATCCAAATCTGAAGCTCTGAATATCAACCTCCCTAGACATACAGAGAAATTACTGAAACTAAATTTCAATTTTAACTGGCAAAAGAACTCGATAAAATATTTGGGGACCTATATCACCAAAGATGCAAAAAGCATCTATAAAGCAAATTATCCCAAACTGATCTGGACTCTAAAACAAGACCTAATCAGATGGTCTTCCAAGAAGATTTCTTGGATCGGAAGGATTCACAGCATTAAGATGAATCTACTTCCCCGTATCCTATACCTCTTCCAGACACTACCTGTGCCACTCAAACTGAAGGACATACTCTCACTTCAGTCTGGAATATCTAATTTTATCTGGGGAGGTAAAAAACCGAGAGTAAATAAGTTATCTATGAAGAGACCTACTTTAGCGGGTGGCCTAGCGGTACCCTGCCTGTTGTCATATTTTAAAGCGGCTCAATTAAGCCAGGTCATACAATGGCATTCCGACCCCAAATTAAAAAGATGGGTTGAGCTCGAACATGCGGCTTGCTCCCCTTTAGAGCTTAACAATTTGATTTGGCTACCTAAAACATCAAGGAAAAACACTATTTTACCGCTCACCTCAATAGCTAACTCCTTATCTGTTTGGGAAGCATCAAGATTAAAAAACTCACTTACTTCAGCAAATTCCCTGATGTCACCCATTTGGAATAATTCTAGCTTTGCACCGGGTCTTATTGGTCATAATCACTCAATTTGGAAACAAAAAGGCTATACTAGACTCAAAGATCTGGAGGGCCATGATCTAAAAATTAAATCTTTTGACCATATCAGACTAGAAAAAGACATCCCCCACACTGAATTCCATAAATACCTCCAGCTCAGATCATTTTATAATAAATTTGCCCCATACCCCCCATTGGCGAATTTTGAAAAGCTCTGTCGGGCAGAAACCGACACTAAGGGACTCATATCTACGATATACAGAGAGGTAATCGAGCCTGCAATCTCAAAGCACCAATCACCTACATTCCGTACCCAATGGGAAAGGGACCTAGGGGAGACCTTGGACGACGAAGAGTGGAAGGCTATATTCCTAGGAGCCGCAAAAAGTTCTATATGCACCACACTGAAGGAGAACGCATATAAAGTTCTTATGAGATGGTACCTCACCCCACTCAAATTATCTAAGTTTATACCAGGGTCCTCCCCATTGTGCCCTAAACAATGTGGAGGAACAGCTGACCTGTTACATATGCTGTGGTCTTGCCCGCTGATATACCCGCTATGGGAAAAGATCAGAAATTGGATCCAGAGAGTTTTCGATCTCACTATTCCCCCAGACCCGTGGCTGTTTCTCATGAACAGACCCCTAAAGAACCTATCAAAATCACACAATAAACTAGTTGCACATTTTGCTCTAGCTACGCGGTGCGAGATCGCAGCACTATGGAAACGCCCCGATATTCCAATTATCCCAAAGATTCGGAATCGTATTTGGTTTATCTGCCAGATGGAAAAGTTAACGAGCTTAGTTAATGACACTGGTGACAATTATCTAAAAGTTTGGGCCCCCTGGCTTGCCCAAACAGACATCCCTGGGGTAGAGCGTAACACAATTTGGCTATAATAGTAATAAATGCGTTCTCCTTTGGGGGCATGAGAACCAACCCCACACCTAGAACCTCATACTCCTTACGCCCAATCACTTATTCTACAGAAAAGCCTCACTAGTTGATACATAGTCCTCACGCTGTCCTGGTGTTCCCCAGATGTATTCTTATTCTTGTCCTTGGATACACCTTCCCCCTCTCCTTCCCCCCCACCCCCTCCTTTACCTCCTCCCCCCCACCCCCCACCCCTTGGTTTTTTTTTTTTTTTTTTTTGTTTTTTTTTTTGTTGTTTATATATTATTATTTACCCCAGTACCTTACACATGACGATTCCCACTCACGTGGTTAAGTAGGGCTCGAAAAACTACGTGAGTTTATTATGCTTTTGTTATTGTATATGATATGCTAAATATGCACCTGATGTCTTTTTTTTTATGTATATCATGCATTTATGTATAATAAAATACAAGTTATAAAAAAAAAAAAAGAACATTCTTTATTTATTATATTCGAGTATATCCACTTCTTATTTTATCCTGCGGAGGAATGCAAAAACCCCTTAGACTTTATTCTAATTCCCTTTCCTACTTTTTAAAATCTGTCAAATTTCCGTTATATGTGGCAGAGCATCAGTCAGGGTGCCAGCACTACATGCAGGAGTCGCGTTGAGAGGCAATTGACCGCTACCTGTGGTCCGTAGGTAGCGGGAGCTGGAGCGTGGTTTGAGGAGGGGGGGCATGGTTTGAGGGGAGGGCTGCAGCGGGGGTCTCCCGGGCTGCAAGAGGGTGCAGCCCCCACACATGCCCTTTGCTGCTCGTTCTCCATACTGCTCTCCCCCCCCCCCCCCCCCCCGGTCGGTCCATTCGTCCGCCCCCCCCCCCCAATCGGTGTCCCCCCCACACACACAACACAAACAACACACACACATATACACAACACACACACATATCCATACATACACACACTTCCCCCCTACCTTTTGGCGGTGGGGGAAGCTCTGACAGTTCCAGCCCCCGGCGCTGATAGGCTCACCAGTGCACCACGTGACGCATCACGGCTCGGGATCACAATCCTCTTGCATCCCCTGGCGGCCGACGCACTGTTATAGTTACCGCAGGGATTTAATGTAGCGTTAGTTAGATCACAGCAAAAGGCGGCGTTACTCACATCCAGACCACGCAATAGGCCTTTTACAGGCTCTTGATAAGTGTAAGACCACAGTGATTTAATCATCATATTGTTATTTATTGAGTTCTTTTCCTCTCCTGTCTTTTTTTACTTGAATTAAACAACTATTCATTGACCTGATAGAAGTAACACAATCTTTAGGTATGACCTGCTTAACGCCATGTTATTTTAAGCTAACGCAAAGCAGTGCTAACTTCACATAGCTTTAAGCTTTTACTATTGAGATAGCTAACAACTACAGGCATAGCCCGGTTTAAGGACACTCACTTTAAGTACACTCGCGAGTAAGGACATATCGCCCAATAGGAAAACACCAGCTCGCGCATGCGCCTGTCAGCACGTCCTGAACAGCAATACCGGCTCGCTACCTGTACCGAAGCTGTGCACAAGCGGGGACACTATAGAGACTGTTACAAATGCGTTATTTACATCAGTTATACACGTATATGACGATTACAGTACATGCATCGATAAGTGGAAAAAAGGTAGTGCTTCACTGTAAGTACATTTTCGCTTTATATTCATGTTCCGGTCCCCTTGCGTACGTTAATGCGGGATATGCCTGTATTGTTTTTACATGTATTTACCTTGGTGGATACTTGTTAAACCCAGGGAAACTAACGGATGTTACCTACTTAGGTAATGCAAGTTTAGTAGCCCAGATTTAACAGACTTCAAAAGATCCAACCCTACGTACGCTAAATGTAGGAGTGGGTGGATATAGACGTGGGTCATTGAGACGTGGGTCAGTGAGACGTGGGTTTCATCTAACAATGGGTGTCAGATTGTCTTTATCTGAAAAAATTGGCAGCCTTCTCCCAGGACACAATGTCCCAAAAGATTCCGAAAACATAGTTAAGAACATTTTGTTTTACCTTTTTGGGGGAGAAATGTTGTTACTGGTAAAATTATGCTCACAAACTTTAAGCACAGTTTAGAAACAAGTTGGAACCAGCGACTTTGTATGTTTTACGCAATCTACATTCTGTGGTTTGCTATTAATAAGGCGATCATAAGCAATTCTTTGTTTTATATGCACTAAAGTATTCAATTGGCCTTTAAACTAATTAACTAAAACTCATATAATCACTTCACTCTCCCTGTAACTAAAGGATCACCCACAGGAAGCTCTGCAGGGCAAATACCAGGAGTGGGAGACAGGAAGGGAAGGAAGAAATCTCTCCTTTATTAAAGACCTCAGTGCCACAATTTAGCACATTTCTCTTCCTCCTGCTTTGAATATCCTCTCCAAAAATAAAAGGTTGAAAAGGTTAAATAGAGATTTCCTTTTTAGAAATTGGTACCAGAAATACACACAGTGTTGACATAGTCCTGTGGCTATAGGGTTGCTGCAATATGGCAGCATGATAGCTTGATTGTTAAAGTAAAAATGACTACAACTGGATTCCATTGAAGTGCCTAACATACCATTACTTGCAAATAAGGAGGATGGAGTGCTGCAGTCGCTATGTCTTCTTACGGTCCTAGCTATTCTGCTTTCTTTCCCAATGGTTTGGAGTGTGTGTCACTGTTGTTTCAAATACTCACAAAAAGGGGTTAACTGAGGTAGGAGATGGACTTTTACATGTTCATTGAAACACTCGGTACATTGCACTCATTAACAAGATATGTTAATGTAGAAAGCTCAATTTTAAACAAGCTACTGTTATATTTTAGGGTGTCAAAGTTAGTGTTTCTATATTACACAGTAGGGGTTTCCATGCCCCATATTACCTTGCACCCTCACAGTCCACAGAGTATGATATTCCGGTAGTATTAACTATGCACTGCTATTTGTGAGAAATGTTATAGATAGGCCACATTACCTCATCTCATGCCTATACAACCCCTAGAAACCATTAAATACAGAGACATAATGGATGTTTTTACATGGTCAATGTTTTTACCTGATGGGTATTTCACAGCCACTTCCCTTTGCTGGAGAGAATTTTAGGGCCAATCTTTTGGGTGGAGCTGAATTCTTCCCCAACAGTGGGAAGTATCCTGACAGCATATTGAATATGGGTCAGGAAGAAATGACATTACACTACAGGAAACAGAACTTCTCTCTGCTGATGTATTATCACTAGTGCAAAAGACCACCATCAGTGGTTAAATGGGGTACTCTCCATTTGCATAATCTGTCTCTCCCTCAGATAAATGCATACGTGATCAGACATTTCTAGTCAACACCATTGTTTGTGATCTTTCTTTGCCCGTTGACGGAAAGTAAAAAAAATCCTATCTTTTATTCTGCTTCAGGCTATTGACAGGGTGACTGTTAAAAAATGAAAAGACAGGTGTTTTAGTTAATTATTTATCTTGTTGACAAGTTTCAAGCAGCTATTTGAAGGAATCACTGAAGCAATTAGGAATACATAGAAAGAATATCATTTTAATAATAAAATGCCACGCCGCTGAGTTGAAAATGTTGAATGCATCCTAAATGATGCATATTATATTACTAAATATAAATGAATGTATACATATTATGCCGTTTCTAAGGGAAGCAGAACTTAAGATCTGTGAATACGATAATCATTTCATAACCATAGAGATGTTCATTACGCACTTTAGTTATGCAAAATACATCTAGAGCTATAAAATCCAATATTTATGTAATAACTGTACTTCAGTGCAAACACCTGCTAATCAGATCCCTTGTTTACAGGGTCATTTGCCTATTTGAGACCTATAAACAGTCTTTAATTGCGCAATTACTTAATTAAAATACATTTTTTTTAAAACCTTCTAGATATAATGTAATTGCCCATGTGATTTAGTGATTCTTTAAAAATATATTGCTGCTTTTAATTACCCCTGGCTCTAATATCTTCAGCATTTATTGGATAACTATCAGGAAAACAGCATGCTAATGTTAGTCTTTCGCTAGACATGGGGTGTCCAACTCTAGTCCTCCAGCGCCACCAACAGGTCAGGTTTTCAGGCTATCCTTGCTGCAGCACAGATGGCTCATTCAGTGGCTCACCTGTGCTGAAGCAGGTATATCCTGAAAACATGACCTGCGAGGGGCCCTTGAGGACTGGAGTTGGCGGGCGGGGGTAACCAGGCTATACAATAAATATTAAGCCCTCTGGTTACCCCTGAAACCGTGGGGTCCCTGGTAGCTCCATAAGCCAGGGACCAGGGATAATACATTTGGAAAATAAAGTGACCCGTGCTTTTGTCTGTTTTCATGTTCCCTTGGCCCTAGAACTGTGAGATTTCTTGTGTGTCCGTTTTAGGTGGGGTATTTGGGTAGAAATGCAATTATTTTGTTTGCAGGAGTTCGTGGGTCCAAAGTTACCGGTAGTCGTTTAATTCTCCCCGGCAAGCAGGCATGATTTGCCGATACGTGGGGTGAATTACACCGGCGCAACCCTTGGTCCGGAGAACAGAGACCCCCTGCAGAGAGGGCCCTCTGGTCTGCCAGACTCAGTGGTGCCTGCCCAGAAGGTGGCATTGGATTTAATGGGGGAAGCGGCAGAATGTCGGCGCGTTTCCCATTGGTCAATCCGTCTGTCCCGCCCATGGGGCTTCATGAGCTGGCTTGACACGCCCCTCCTCTGAAATCAGCCAAAAGACAAGCCCCTTATGCCTATTGGCTGGCGGGGAGGAATTCTCACGCTCTGATTGGTTGCTTCTCCTACCTCCATGCTGAACATAGAACAGCGGAATGTATCTAAGGAGAAGCCCCAGTCAGAGAACCAGACCTTCCTCTGACTTGAGTCGATGAAGCTAAGGCGGGATTTTCAAAGTTGCTTTGTTCGAAATAGTAAAGCAACCGACTTCGTTTTGAAGCTAGAAAAGCCTGCCTCGCAGAGACTAAGTCCTGTCTTTTGCGGCTAAGTTCTACAAATCGTTGTAGCGGTCGCGGTCAGGGTTTCGTGCCGAAATCGGTTCCAAGGGATTCAGGACTACTGTAGGTCCCGGTCAAGATTTTCTGCCTGATTTCGGTCCAAGACATTCGGAACAAGGTTCCGATCAGGGTAAGCCCTCGCAAGCGGGCACCCAGCACCTAAGAAAGGCTACATCTCATACCCCAGGCCCCAGTAAGTGTGTATATTTCTGAATGTTGTGTTTCTGTGTGTATCCGAGGTCTTTATACAAATAAGAATTGAAACAAAAATAAACTGCACTCATTAGTGATCAGTGATAGGTGATAGTGACTTAAAAAATAATAAATTACAACCTAATTGGAAACGGAAAAAAACAGCGCAAAAAAACCATAGTGTAGTATATTAAAAAATCTATTTATAAGATAAGGGTGAGTGTTGCACGTACATCAATATACAAATTAAACAGATGTATCTAGGATGTCCTCCCTCTGGCTGCTGGTATCCAGGGACGGTGAGTACAGCTCCACTTCAGCATACGGGAAGGCTTCTTAAAGTGGAGCTGTACTTACCGTTCCTGGATACCAGCAGCCAGAGGGAGGACGTCCTAGATACATCTGTTTAATTTGTATATTGATGTACGTGCAACACTCACCCTTATCTTATAAATAGATTTTTTAATATACTACACTATGGTTTTTTTGCGCTGTTTTTTTCTGTTTCCCTTTATACAAATAAACCTAATTTTATTTCACTGTCTTGTTTTGTCTGTTGACTGATCCCTAAAATATAAATGTGTTAATAGACCTGGTCTACCGTGACAGCCACTCCTGCACTGGTCTCTTTTCTGTACAGTGCACCTGCTTCCTAATATTTTCAAGTGAGTGCATTAAACACAGGTGTGCACTACCTGCAACATCATAAGGTACTGCCATATCAAGCACCTGTACCACTTAGTAGAGTAGACTGGAGATACAATGGAAGCCTTCGCTCATTACACTTTCTTCAATACTTTAGTGCTTGTAAAGCGCACTAAATTATCTTCTGAAAGTGGGAGCCCAAATAATGCCATTACAAATACTGCTAAAGTTGCAATGTGTGTATATATGTATATAATCAAATAAAAGTATCACTTGTGAGCACTTTCACGTCTTGGACAAGTCTGCAACCCTGCCTTTCACCATTATCACCTAGCATACAGTGCTTCCACTGCAGCAAGGGATTCTGGGAAATGACATGCAAATGAGCACACTGTGTCACCTTTGCCTGAAATCCATTTTGACATGGACCATTTTATATATAATTTCTGGACTCGTTGCTAGGGCTGCGCTTATAGTGCCGGCGACGCGACGTTGTGGCAAAACAAATGTATTGCCGCTGTCGCGTGCACTTGGTGGCGATCGCTGGAAGTCAAGTCAATTTGATTTTCCCAGCGACCGCAGTGTGATGTCACCGTCGCCGTCAGGTCACTGTCGCCGGCGACGGCGCTATAAGCGCAGCCTAACTGAGAGAGTAAAGTAGCCTTGAGACCTTAGGCGATAGGACAGCATGACTAGGCTCTCCCCACCTTCCCCGTCCTGTGTCCCCATGTTTCTCATGGGGTTGTAAGGTAAATAGTTCATTTTAACACACAGTTGAGTTACATAGTTACATAGTAGATGAAGTTGTAACAATACATACAGCATGTCCATCAAGCATGCTAAATTTAGATGACAGATTCTTATCCTATATTTGTATTTACAGTATTTTTATCCAAAGGAAAGCTAATAAACCCCCCAGTGAAATATCAACCAATATTGTCTCATAAGGAGATAAATAAATTCCTTACTGACTCCAGATATTGGCAATCAGATTTCTCGCTGGATCGTATCCTTCCCATGTTTACTTATCTGGTATATCCCTGTATACCTTTGCTATCTAAAAAGATGTCCAACCTTGTTTTGAAGATATCTATTGTATCTGCCATCACAGTCTGCATGGGTAATGAATTCCACGTTTTAACTGCCCTTACTGTGTAGTTGGGGAAATCTCCTTTCCTCCAACCGTACTGCCCTTTGGATGAATTCCAAATTTATATCAGCACTTACAGACACAAAAATGTAGTAAAAAAACTAAATGAAAATTGCTGTTTCTGCTTACACCCTATTCACTATGGTTGGAACTTACGTTCTGAATGATTCATTAGCAATGCTTTAACTTTTAACTAAATATTAACACATCACTAACAATGCTTTAATGACTTGTCAAGGTCAGGAACATACACAGAACACGTAGAACTGATGTATGCCCTTATTAGCTTAATTCTGGTAAATAAGACACAACAATTGTTTATGGTAACAGAATGTTTACATCTATGAAACATCTGCACACACACACGTGTATTTGCTCATACTGTACGTGTGTGCGTGGTGAGGGTTTATATTACCATGTAGTAGAAACGTGTTGACATTTTAATAATGTATTTCTGATTACTGATATTTCACAAAATATTATTTCTGTTACCTCTGATGATCAAACAATAGTAAGTAGGTAATTTGCCATTCTTGATGATTTAGTGTATACATGCATCAAACTATCCCGAATCATTCTCTGTCGCAAGTCCAAAAACATAGAGAACAACTGGGTTTGTTGTTCTAAAATGTTGAGTATAGCCTGTGTCTGTCATTCTCCTCAGATATAGCCACAAATATGTTACTTTGTACTGTGCAGCAGCAAAACGATTTAACTTACATATTGTATTCAGACAAGGCCTGGCTCTGTTCACTAAGCCACATACTGTATATTGATCATGCATCAGATTTTCAGGGGAAAGTCTGCCAAATAAATTTTTAACAAAAGAAAACAATGTTAATTTAACCTATTTTGAATTTTTTAATTATTATTATTGCTGTTTTTTCTTTTTTATCTGATCAGGGGAGACAACTAGTGTTGAATCATTTTGCCTGGCAGGGTACCCGGTTGCACCGACGGCACTTACCCGCAGGGTGAGGAAGACCTCTGCGGAGGGTGATGAGGACCGCAGCGACATCGTTGGAGCCGCAGCAGACGTCTTGGTGGCGGTGACAGCAGCAGAAGTGCTTGTTCAGCCGGCAGGAGCAGTGAAACACAGCACACAGCTGGTGCTGGTGGGAGCCGGGGAACCATGTGGCTGGAGCAGGAGCGTTCCTATTGGACAGTCGGGGAGGAGCTGGCTGTCCAATAGGAATGCTCCTGCTCCATTCCTCAGAGGCACAGTCATAGCCCCCTTCAGCTCCCCCCCTCCCCCCGCTCCTCATCCTCCCAGTCAGACTCCCCTTTTCCTCAGGGGGCTGTGTGCATGTGTGGAGGGGTAATTTTTAGTGTGGGGGGGTTTATTGTAGTGTGTGTGGTTATTGCAGTGTGTGTGTGGGGGGGAGATTATTATAGTGTATGTGTGGGGGGGGGGGGTTATTGCAGTGTGTGTGGGGGGGGAGAGGTTATAGTAGTGTGCATGCAGGTGGTTATTCTAACTTGTGTATTGTGGTGGTGGGGATGGGTAATGTATAGTAGGGGGGAAATTGTGTGTGTGTGTGTGTGTGTGTGTGGCCAGGGGGAGGGGGAAATGAATGCGAGGAGGGGATTGAGGGAGCTGGAATGAGTATGGAGGAGGGTAGAGTGTGAGAGGAAAAAGAGGGGAGTGAGGGAAGGGGTGTAAGAGGGGGAGAGAAATACGTGAGGAGATGTAAAAATGTAAAAGAGGGGGCGAGTTCGCAGGGCCACCAACACGCGGGGGGGGGGCTGAAGGACACTCCTGTACCTACAGAATATGTTCACTCATAATGGGGCCCTAAAAAACTGTTGCCCGGGAGCCCACACATGTCTAGCTACGCCACAGGTAGGGGTTAATGCCAACGGCAAAAAGTCATTAATGACCGTCCTCCTGACTTCTAACTCCTCTTCCTAACACTAAGGGGGTAATTCTATATTGTCCGAAGTGGCCAATCGACCAATAACCTGCATTGACATGAATGGGAGTTTTCGAACAAATAACTTTGATCCTAAGACAAAATTCTCTTTAAGCAATGATATTACCGGTTCTTAAAGGAGCACATGCTCTTAAAATAAATGTTTTTTTCCCATCTAGTTTGGAAGCAGTGGGTCTCCGGAGCTGAACCACGTTAATTTCAGCTCTGAAGACCCCCTGCTTACCGAGATACTTATCTTGGAAAGGGGTGCCAGTAGCTGCACCAGCTGGGCTTGGTGGGGCTATGGAAATGGCGGCTTTCAATGTCTCGTGCTAAGTGGGCAAATAGGAAGCAGTGACATGATCCGTTGCAGCTTCCTATTGGCCTGCGTGACCGGGACATTTAAACCTGCAGAGATACCGGCGCCCCCTACAGAAGTAAGTATCACGGTTCAGCTCCAGAGACCCCTGCTTTCAACCTACGGGGTGGTGGGGTGGGGGGGGGGATTTGTTTTAGAAGCATATGTTTCTTAATGTACCAGTAAAATAATTGCTTAAAGGGACTACCTGTCTTAGGATCAAAGTTATTTATTTATAAAATATTTTACCATGAAAAGTACATTGAGAGTTAAATCTCATTTTCAAGTATGTCCTGGGCACAAAGTGAAATTGACAACATCACAAGTTACAGTTCCAAACATGTTTAGAGTTGGAAACAGCCAAAGTCTTGAACAGGAATTTGGATTTGAAGGACTCAGGTAAATTGTTCCAGCAGGTTAAAAGAAGCTGACTGACACCTATAAAAGAAAAAAAAACTGAAATGTATAAGTATTTTAAACTGGAAACAGTATATATAAGATAAGCTTAGAATGACACAGCACCTGGTGAAAATAAAAACAGATTACGTTTTCACAGGAAGCAAGAAAACGATTCAAAACAACTATCCCTACAAAAATGGATGTACATGTTTTCAGCACGATTGGAACCAGTGGGCCCTCCAGAGCAGAAACGCTCAATATGCAGCTTTGGGGACCCTTAATCCCAGAGACACCGCAACTTCCTCTTGTCCTGTGGTTTGGTGGCCATTTTTGTTTCCCTGGGTGGGGGTAGAAGACAGGCAGCTAAAACTGTAAATATCTGGGAAACCAGAGGAGTGCCCAGAGCTGGACATACAGCATGTTCTAATCATGTTTACAAAATCAAAATACAATGAAAGAAAAAAAAACAAGTGCCATGATTGCTGTTTTAATATGTACATACACAGTACAGTATATACCGAAATAAAATAATTGTAAGGCTAAAGTCTGTAACTGTTGTTTGTGGAGGTGTTTTTGCACCCGGGGCAAGTTTCACCAACTACGCCCCCCCCCCCCCAGCACATAGACAGACACTGAGGCACACACAGCACACTGACAGTCACTGGGGTACATTCAGCACACTCACAGACACTGATGCGCACACACAGCAAACTGACAGACACTGAGGCACATACAGCACTCACTCTGACAGACACTGATGCGCACACACAGCACACTGACAGACACTGAGGCACATGCAGCACTCACACTGACAGACACACAGGCACACACATCACACTGACAGACACTGAGGCACATACAGCACACTGACAGACACTGAGGAACACACAGAACACTGACAGACACTGAAGCACACACACAGCCCACTGACAGACACTGAAGCACACACACAGCACTCACACTGACAGACACTGAGGCACACACATCACACTGACACTGAGGCACACACACAGCACACTGACAGACACTGAGGCACACACAGCACACTTACACTGAAGCACATACACAGCACGCACACTGACAGACACTGAGACACACACAGCACACTGACAGACACTGAGGCACACACAGCACACTGGCAGACACTGAGGCACACACACAGCACACTGACAGACACTGAGGAACACACACTGCACACTGACAGCTACTGAGGCACACACAACACACTGACAAATACCGAGGCACACACAGCACTCACACTGACAGATACTGAGGCACACATAGCACTCACACTGACACTGATTCACACACAGCACACTGACACTAAGGCACACACAGCACACTGACAGACACTGATGCAAACACAGAATACTGACACCAAGGCACACAAAACACACACTGACAGAAACTGAGACACATACAGCACTCACACTGAAGGACACTGAGGCACATACAGCACTCACACTGACAGACACTGAGACACATACAGCACTCACACTGACAGACACTGAGACACATACAGCACTCACACTGACAGACACTGGGGACACATACAGCCCACTGACAGACACTGAGGCACACACACAGCACACTGACAGACACTGAGACACATACAGCCCACTGACAGACACTGAGGCACACATACAGCACACTGAGGTACATACAGCACTCACACTGACAGCCACTGAGACACATACAGCACTCACACTGACAGACACTGAGACACATACAGCACACTGACAGACACTGAGGCACACACACAGCACACTGACAGACACTGAGGCATACACAGCACACTGACAGACACAACACACAGCACTCACACTGACAGACACTGAGGCACACATATCACACTGACAGACACTGAGGCACACACACAGCACACTGACAGACACTGAGGCACACACAGCACACTGACAGACACTGAGACAACACACAGCATTCACACTGACAGACACTGAGGCACACACAGCACACTGACAGACACTGATGCACACAGCACACTGACACTAAGGCACACATAGCACTCACACTGACAGACACTGAATCACAAATAGCACACAGAGAGAGCAAACTGTAACTGACACATTTACACACACACACAGCATACTGACACACTGAATCACACTGACAGACTGAAACACATACAGCAAACTGACACACAAACATGCACAGAAAACTGACACAAATACACACAGCAAACTGACACAAATACACACAGCATACTGACACACAAATACACACAGCATTCCTTCCCACAGCAGCACATAGTAACTCCTCCCCCTGAGGCCATGGAGAGCAGGGCGGGCAGAGCTCTGCAGCTCTCTGCCTCAGTTCCGCCCCCAGCCTCTGCTGCCTGCTCTCTGCAACCCCCCCTCTCATCCCACCTCTCCCCCCACCCAAACCCTCTCACCCGCCCCCCCCCCCCCCCCTCCTGCTCACAGCTCCCGATCCAGCTTTGATGTTGTGCTGTGAGCACTGACTGACTAAAAGTCACCGCCAGGAGTGGGCCTGCCGGCAAGCGTCTGTTAAGGGGCATGGGGAAGGAAGGGGGCCCCCGACTTCAGTGGTTGGTCAGCTACACAGCTGGGCCAAATGTCCTGGCTTTCCACCCCTGTCAGCGGGCCCCCAGGAGCGAGGGCTTTGCCCAAGCTATAGCTACGCCCCTGCCTTGGCATTTTTTAAATAATGTTATATGAGTGGGCAGATGCATTCATTTTTAGCTGTTAGGCTTTCAGCATCCCTCATTTATTATCCCATCCATCCAAACTGTTTATACATTGTGCAGTAATAATATGCCTCATAAATCACAGCAGGGTTAGTATAAGGTTAGATTAATCATAAAATGTATTGTATTCTTGCATTGGGAATAGGAGTAATTGCATTAATGAGACAATAAAATACTCAGAAATCTTGATACAAAGGTGAAGAAACCCTTGATTTTATCATAGTTTTCTCAGCATTGAAAGTGTTTGTCCACTCGATAGTGCAAAGATGCATTAGGACTTTGCCCTCCTGTTGCCACAGGTATATGCACCATACACCCTGTAATGGCCAGTTTCTGTGATTGGGTGGGGGAAACACTGTTTCATCTACTACCAGCGCCTCCACCAGGGAAGGATAGCCCCCCCCCCCCCAAGACAACATGCCCAGTAATACACACAATAAGTATGGGTAGCAGTATTTACTGGAAGGTTCTAAACAATAACCATGAACACACACACTATACATATACAGTATAACTTATACCGACCCGCGGTGTATTCCCACAGTACTGGGGTGCAGGAGCACCAGTGTACCAGTGTCCAGGCCACGAAGGTCTATCCCGTCCCCAAGTGTGAGACAGCGCTGCCCCACGCTGTGTTGGTGCACTTCTGGAAAATACCTGCCCAGAGCTCCAGCCCCGGGGGTCGCTGAGTAAGGCCAAGTAAATGGTCCGTCTGTTCCACAGAAGATCCGCCTCTGCACGGGGTGGCCTCCAGCAGGAGCGTCCCAGCTTTAGAACGTCTCTGAGATGATGGCCCTCGCTCCTTCCTTTTACCAGTTTGTGTTTCCAGTGCCGGTCTGAACGTTTCACCATTTGGCATACCAGGGCAATCTCGTTACAAACAATAGCAATACTGACCAGCACTACACCATGCAAGCAATTTGTCAATTGCAGTCAGTCATGCCTGTAGCTATAGCACTGGCAGGCCACAGGCAGCCCGATATACCTCATGGGCTTCACCTGGGGCCCCCGACCTCTGTCCACCCTAGCAGCCCCCTCTCCCTAGTGCAGAGAGTGGAGATGTTCCTGACGTGGAGATGTTCCTTACTCCCTCACCTGCACTGATAGTACTGCCCCCTCCTTTCCTGTGCTAATCACTATTTCCCCCCTCACAACTTTATTGGTACCAGCTGTGTGGCTGAACCAAACTCCATGTTATATATCACCACCTTATAAAAACCTCCCCCCCAAACCTTATTATATCCAGCTGTGTAACTGAGGCACACTCCATCCCACAACAATCAACCACTCTACCTTTTGTTTCAACATTGCCCCCTATTCCCCCTAGAGTGTAAGCTCTCCGTATCATGGCCCTCATTACCTTCTGTGTCTGTCCTTGCTTGTATGTCATTCTGTTTCTGTAATTGATGTCACTCTGTACCCCCACTGTACCACACGGCGGAATATGTTAGCGCTTTACAAAATAAACCAATAATTGGATTCCAACTTTCATTTAAATGAAAATTCAAAAATGTCAATATATATATATACGCCAGACAAGTTGATTCTGGAAAAATATGGTCATAAATATTGTCAGATATGCTCCTATTATGCGAACTGCACCTTGTGTGTAGACCAGAGGTGCGCAAACTTTTCCCCGTGCGTACCCCTGCCTGGTCGCCTCGGCGCCACGCGCGCCCCCCCCCCCTCTTCTCGACCCTGGCGTCAAATGATGTGCGGGGTCATGTGATGTTACGTTGCCGTGGTAACATATCACGTTCCCATGGTAACGTGACATCACGTGACCCCGCTGCGTCATTTGACGCCGAGTTACCAAGACGACTCGACGCTTGAAGAGAAGGTAAGTGGGTTATAGAGGGCTTGTGCGGTCTCCCGGCTTTGAATGTAAATGTGGGAGAACGTGGGACCTCTATAACTGCCGCACCCCCCACGCCCCCCAAGAAAATCTAGTGCCCCCCAGTTTGCGCACCGCTGGTGTAGACAGATATTAACTGCGGGGGCGCAGGGTTTACAGAGGCCCCGCGTGCTTCCTGAAGGCACTTAAATTAAGTGTCGGGGAAGTGGCGAAGGCCTCTGTAAACCGTGGTTCAGTTGGCATCTGGAGACGGGACACCATGGCAACGTTGCGTCATATGACGCTGTAGGGTCATGTGACATCGCATTGCTATGGCAACGTGACGCCCAGACGCCGGGAGCCACGGTAAGGAGGAATGAGGGAGGGGCCGTGCGGAGAACAGGACAGCCGGCAGGGGGGCATAGGGGAAAAAGATTGCGCTCCCCAGGTGTAGACCACCAAATTCGAGAGCTTGGCGAAACCTGTTTTGTGTTTATACTGGTTTACTACTACTAATACTACTATTACTATTTGGTATGAAGCGCCATCTTGTGGGTATAATGCTAACTGCACCTCATTATTATATTGTATTTTTCTGAACCTGATTTAGCATAACATAGTTTAGGTTGAATCCAAGTGCCTGCCAGGAATGTGAAGTGGGTATATGCCCATGAATTTGCAGTTATCTACTGGTGATGTTAATGCTAAAAACAAATAGCAATTTTACAGAACAACTAACTATACTCTGTGCCATTTGCATGTACTATCTACTAATGGTTGATAAAAACAATGTACAAAAGATTTACAAGGGATAAATCGATCTCTTAGGGGTTTATTCCCATTGACTCAATGGGGCTTTAGAGCTTATTGAATCATACCCTTAAAAGTATTGTACTGTAATAACATATCGTAAGCTGATTGTAGAAATGAGAATCTTCTGTAAACCTTGATACATTTTCTTACATAAAGACCATATATACAGCTATATACTGTGCTATTTTGTACTAAAGAATGTTTTTATTATTTGCATTCTAGATCACAATTACAACATATTCTTCAAAGTCTGTAGATAGCATTGAAAATTTAATGACAGTGCAGGTTGCATCTAAACATCACATTTTTATTTTTTTCTCATCCAGAATAAAATCTTACAGAATATTTCTTAAGATTATATAGGAGCCCCCCTCCAAGTCTTAAAATCAAAATACAATCAAAAATGCTAAAAGCTGAATATCATTCTTTACAAAAATGTAAATGAATATATAATGCAATTTAAGTAACATTTAGTTTTTTTAGAGAAAAATTTATGTTTTTCACCTTTTTAATACCAAAACAGTTACTTACCCCATTTGCATGCCTAGCTAAAATAAACATTTATGAAGACACACTGTAATAGAAAGCAAATTGGCAAGAAATTAAGTAAGCTTGGTAAAAGAAAAAGATTGAAATTGCTGTTGCTATAAGGCGCAAAAATTGGTGTGTTTTTTTCTATAACTACATATAGAAATTGACTTTGGATTCTTCTAGAGTAAAGTAATATATTAAAGACGCATATTTATTCCATTGAATTCAAGTCTTCCTCAAAGTGAGCCACTCTTTTTCGTTTCAGGCAGTATGCAACGGCCTCCACCTCTCCACCCCCATTACTTGGCTTTTGAAAATAAATCTCAATCTGGTCCTGAATGTCTTCTTCAGCTTCTTGAGCTTCTTTGATTCCTGTCAACAGTACTGTTCTTGTGGAAATCCCAGAACATAGCTATAAAGGAGGAAAAACACATGATTGCAGCTCCTTCTAATTCACTTAATTAGAAACTCTGATACCCACAGGCCCTGATGTATCTAACCTGTAGTAGAGATTACATTGTTACTTAATAAATATATTCCAATGTTGCGTTCATGTCTCTGGGGGAAATTCCTATCATTTAACTCAAATGTAGTACTCTCGTAATTCTTCATTCATTTATTTTGACGGTTTACAAAGCGATTTTTGTTTAAAAAAAAAATAATGTATGTCATAGGACAAGCTTTCGTGAGTTCTCCTCTCTTCCTCAGGTTTGCAATACTGATTAACACAGGAATGGCTAAAACAGTGTTTGGGAGAGCGGAGGGGGGGGAGGGAAACAACAGAGATGTACTGGAGATAAGGTAGGGTGAGAAAGTTGTGTTTGAAGACATACAAGGGTAATAAAACGGTGACAAGGAACAGCATGGAGGGGAAGGGGATGCTTTGTGGGGTGGAGGGGGGAGTGTGGATATGAAGAGAGGCAAGCAGGATGATTACAAACAAATGTGATAGTGGCTGAGAAACCCCATATCCGCAGTAAGACCTTTTGTTTTGGTGTCAAAGAGTCTTATCATTCTGAGTTCAAATGTTTTTCGTTCTGGGATGCATTTAAACATTCCATTGAGGATTTTGATTTTTACATAATTTATGGAATTATCTGGTAATGGGAAATGATGCCCCACAGGTGAGCAGTATCTTCCTTCTTCGTGGTGGAGTATGGAGTGTCCATGCATATTCATTCTGCCTTTAAGTTTTTTGGCTGGTTGTCCCAATATAGCATTATGGTTTAGCCTATCCCATAGCCTCTCTTGCATTCCCAGTAAAATCAACCCCACACTGATGAGACCCATCAAGGTCGAAACAGCTGTCTGTGGGTGGTTTTCTCGGTATGCACCTTAACCCTGGCTGTGCTCAAAGCTGTGACCATGCAGCAGGCGGGGTTGCAGACCTGCCTAAGACATGCAGATGAGCATACATTTATATTTGCATATTTGCTTTCCTGTGGAGGGTTTTTGTCACTTTTTTTACTCACCATAACTTAACTCAGTATTATGGTTTAGCCTATCCCATAGCCTCTCTTGCATTCCCAGTAAAATCAACCGCACACTGATGAGACCCATCAAGGTCGAAACGGCTGTCTGTGGGTGGTTTTCTGGGTATGCACCTTAACCCTGGCTGTGCTCAAAGCTGTGACCATGCAGCAAGCTTAAGCCTATAGGGAACCATGTTAAAAATGGTTATTGAGGCAAAAAGTGACACTGTGTGCTCATTTGCATGTCATTTCCCAGAATCCCTTGCTGCAGTGGAAGTGCTGTATGCTGGGTGATGATGGGGAAAGGCGGGGTTGCAGACCTGCCTAAGACATGCAGATGAGCATACAGTTATATTTGCATATTTGCTTTCCTGTGGAGGGTTTTTGTCACTTTTTGTCAGTATTATGGTTTATATATATATATACAGAGTGGTCGACAAATCACCAAAAAATCTACTCGCCACCTAGTACCACCTAGTACCACACATGTGCTGCTTGGGCCAATAGGAGCTCGCCACGATGTTAAATCCACTCGCCCGGGGCGTGCAAATGTATACAGTAGGTTTGTCGAACACTGTATATATATATATATATATATATATATATATATATATATATATATATATAAAGAAGAAGACAATCATCCGCTTGGCTTACAAAATGAATTATTTTCTTTCATTTATTTTTATTGTTGTTGAAAAATACATATGACCAAGTTCAACCTACTGTATGTTAAATTTAGATCACTTTGAATACTCATCCTATATTTGGATTTACATGGATTCAGAAGAAGCCAAGCAAAAAAAAAAACAGTGAAACATTATCCAATTATGACCCATAAGAAAAATAAAATGAAGAAAAATGCATTAAAAATGGGATACGAGTGGGTAAATAATCCCTTAATTATAAATCCGAAAATCTGTTACATGGTACTTGGAGTGTTAGGTTGGAAAATATTAAGGAGACTGTGAAAAGGAGGGTAAAGTATATAGAAATAAGTGAAACGTACCTGAAGCTTGTTCAAATTACATTCTATGAATGGTTCCACTGTAACCTCATGAGCATGGCCATTGGCAATGAATTCATGTGTTCTCCTTTTTGTTAAATGACCTACCACTTAAAAAGAAAAACATATATATTTCAATATAGAAATGTTAAACCTTCCCCAACACAAAATACTATTGTAAATATATAAGGTGATAAGGCATTTTTTATCCCAATATTGAAGTTAAAAATGTGGCTGCCACAAAGTTGGAACCTCCAATTGTATAAATGAGTCTGGCAATATAATAACTTTTAAGTAACTGTTGAATGACTAATAGCTGCTTTTTCTGGGTTTGGTAGAAACAACCCACGTGTAAAGCTTTACGTTATTCGGCACTTATTAAAACTACAACTGCTGGTTAGGTCAATACCAAAATTTGTAAAATTAGACTTTATGGGTCAAAACATATAATGGCAGAAATCCTATATGAGAGGTAGCTACATCCTATACTTCTAGTAGAAATAAAACTCTCCCACAGGCTGGAAGTAAAGATTTCACCTTTAATGTTAATCATTTCTATAGTATCTGACATTGTGTGTGTTAAGAATGAAGGGCATTTTGATCATGTAATGTACCGTAGGCTATTTTGAACCCATGTCTATGTGTCACTATATCAATTTAGAAATATATATGTATAATTGCTCTGTATAATTTATACTTTATATATTTTCACCTATTGTGAAGTTCAGAGTTGCAGTAGCCACACTGGTCATCTATGAAGAAGACTCTCGCAGATTCATTAAGAGGTATTGCAAAATCCGACATAGCCTCTAAACTTAATTCAATTAGTATCATTTATGTTGCATAAATTCTATACCGTGTAAAAAAAAAAAAAACAATAAACAAAATTAAAAAATATTTTTATAACATTCCTAAAGCATGCTAGTATAGCAAGTTCAAACAAAGAGGCATTCACCCACAAACAGGAACGTGTAAATATGCGAGGAAATTAGAAATATATCATATTGTCGATGACCTTTACAAAGAGCTGTGAGCTAGTTCATAAGCATTGTGGTACGTTGCATCCTTCCCTACAAGTCCACATTTGTATATTTGTTCATTAAACTGTTCTTCATAGCCTATAAGGGCCGCCCCCAAAAAAAAAGGAACCAAATACTGTGAGATCAAGCTTAAATTCTAAAGAAAGTCATTAATAATAGTTCAAAATCCTGTGCGCACCTCCAGTCTTCAGGAACGTAATATGAGCTGAGTTATTTATTTGATCACACTCCACATTCTCTATCTCTCCTCCTCCTATTTTTGATTTGTAGAAGGTCAGTTCCAGTTTGTCTTTCAGGTACTCATCACAAAGGCCCAAGGGGAGATTGCGGACAATCACTTTTTTGGTAGAAATGCAGGTGTTAACCTAGATAAAGAAACACAAAAAACCATCAGAAAAGAGAACCCCTTTTATACATGGTGTCAGAATACCTTCAATCAATTTTGTTTTACCTCAAACTTCAATGTCTGTTGCAAATGGACAGGACCTGCTCTCACTTCTAAAAAAGGTGCACCATTGAAGTTGAGCGTATAGCTGCTTTTTTTAATAACTCTTTGAGCAACTGGAAGGAAAATTGTGAAATTATTAGTATTTTCCAAAGCATTTGTGATTACCAGGGCTACTGATAAACAGTATAACAGTATGGTCTATGTTAATGAGGACTATTGGAAGGGAATAATAACAATAATAACATGTTCTTGTATAGTGCTGCTAGGTTTATGTAGTGCTTTACAGAGACATTTTGCCCTGTCCCGTGGAATTTACAATCCAAGTTTTTGGTGGCTGAGGCACAGGGAGATAGGGTGACTTGCCCAATGTCACAAGGAGCTGACACCGGGACCAGGCTCCCCTCCTTCAAACTCTCAATGCGAGTCAGTGTCTTTACTCAGTGAGCCACTCACTCAGTGGCTTGACCTCTCCTGGTATTTCACACCACTTTGCTAAAAGGTCAGCAAGAAGCATAGAGGGTATTTCACACTACATAAATCTAACGCATAAACAATAACCCTTATCCAAAGGTTGTTAAGTTTCACTCAGTAAGCCGTAAATTAATATACAGATCTGTTTCATTTAACAGCATGTTTCTTACCTTCTTCATCTTCAAAAGTCAAAAGTGCTTGACCATTCTGGAGCACAAAGGCGCCGTTTATAGTGACAACAGACTTGCAGGAAATATCCAAAGGTGTGTCATTTTTTGCGTTATCTTTCATGAGCTCAATCGCGGTAAAATTGATATTATTTTCTGGCAACTTCTTTCCAATCTAGTGCAAACCGAATACATGATTAGACGAGAAACGCCATTTATAACCTTTAATACAAATACAAACCTTTAAGTGCAAATCAACTGGAACCCACTTAAATGTGTTTGGTGAGATATATGTCAGTAAAAAAATCATGTTCTACTGAGATGCATGTATGTATATATGTATGTATATGTTTATATAAGCAGCACCATACTATACAAGATATACAGTAATCCCATATGTAAGCCCATATTTTCCAAGCGTTGCCAGGATATAAGGTAAAAGCTATGATAGACATTTACCTGGTCCATTAAGTGTTAAAAAAAAAATTACCATGAAGAAATTACCTGCAACTGTTCCGAATGTTTTGTGAAAGTCGCCACCTTGGCATCTAAACGTTCTTCAAGCTCCTGGATCTCTTTTTCCAACTCAGAGTTCTTGTTCATTAACTCATTCACTTCTCTCTTTAAAAAATGGTTGATATCAATAGTCAACAAACAAAAAACAGCGTCAGCAAAGGGTCAAAAAAGACATTACTGACCAATGAAGAAAGAAACTGCCTGTTTCCGCAGTATTAGCTGTTATTCGCTGTGACTAATGGTGTACAGTATGTATTTTGGTAGATGTAAGAATGTTTGTGATTTAGCACATACATTAAATGAGACAGAGAAAGACAGACAGAGACAGAGAGAGACAGAGAGAGACAGAGACAGAGACAGAGACAGAGACAGAGACAGAGACAGAGACAGAGACAGAGAGAGAGAGAGAGAGAGAGAGAGAGAGAGAGAGAGAGAGAGAGAGAGAGAGACATTTGACCATTATCAGTCATGTAAAATGTAGCAAGATCCGACAGTTTCATCAAAAATTTGCCAATACAAGCTCTTTATTTAAAAAACATGTTTTTGTTACCCAGGATTGAAGCAGGGGGTCCCATTAAAGCAGGTGGTCCTATTAATTTCAACTCTGGGGACCCCCTCTTCTAGAGATACTGACCTCCATAGTAGGTGCCATTAGCCACTCGGGATCACATAATGGCCGCTGTTCAAATCTCCCGCGCCCTGCGGGCCAATAGGGAGCTGTGATGTCATCAGGTTCAGCTTCCAATTGGCCAACGTGACGTGGGAGCTTTAAACTTTGAAGCCCAGCAAGCTCAGCCTGATCGGCTACCGGCACCTACTACGGAGTTAAGTATCTCCGGAAGCAGGGGGTCCCCGGAGCTGAAATGAATGGGGTCCAGCTCCAAAGATCCCCCGCCTCAATCCTGGGGGAGAGGGGAATACATGTTTTTTAAAAGCGCTTGGATTGCTCATTTAACAGACCATGAAATAGGGATTTTGCAGGAGAGACTGAATGAGGTAAATGCCCATACTGTCTCACTCTCTCGCAAAAGCCATACAGTATCTCAGGTCTGGATGTCGCTTGACTATATTGTAGATTCTGTGGTGAAATTCTCCCATTTCGAACTAATGTGCTGACTTTCAACCGAACTTGGCCAATTTCAATCAAACTTTTTTGGCAAAATGTTTTTGAAAATGTGCTCAAAAAAAAACATTTGCAACCTGAATTTTGGTAAATTTGCACATCTGTAATCTGTGACATGTAAGGCTGAGGCATGCGGTCGGCGGCTCGCGCGGACCGCCAGCCCATTACCTGCAGTACGGTGGTTCCCACTGCCTCCTCCCTCCGTGGCTCACAACGTGCTGTGACGCGTCAGCCGGCCGGAGCTACAAGGCCCTGGTGATCCGGAGCAGTGACGCGTCACGTGGTGTGGCAGGGAGCCAATGAGGAGGGGAGCTGTCTGGAGCTGAGGACGGGAGGGAGGCGGCTTGGCAGGGTTCCCGCACGGTTCACCGAGACATGAGACCTACGACTAATCAAGTTTCTCCCTCAGGAGACCGGCTATTAAATATGGGGTGAAAAAATGTGTGGGACTCATTAGACAGCCTGCTGTGATTGTGATCAGCCCTGCCAATCTGTTCGGAATGTGCCCCCCCCGACGCGTTTTGACCACGCCCCCCCCGCACCGCAAAAAGTTAACTGCAGACCGCAGATTGCGGTGCCGTGACTTGCACGCGCTGCCGGCAAGCAAAGCGGCCGTGCGGGCGCGTGCAGCGGGGCCTTAGCCTAAAACTCTTGCATACAGTATAAAGCAGAGTGTTAGCACGTGTATACTAATTTAGACCTATGTCCCCAATGAAAAGGTAATATAACGAAACACTGCATTTTGTGTGCTGGTTATTCCTCCCTAATTGCTCCTATAACCTCTCCTCAATAAATGACACGTTAAAAAAAAAAACCTTCAAGCATACATTTTACTTTAAAACAAAGGATCTATCTACATCTCTACAGATAGCCCCACTGTTTCTCTGTGTGGGATAACCAATATCTTTTATGTAATACTCCAGACACTTCAGAGCATTTAACATGACTTTTTATAATTAGATTGTAAGCTCCTCGGAGCAGGGACTTCCCTTCCTAAATGTTACTTTTATGTCTGAAGCACTTATTCCCATGACCACTATTAGTATTATTTGTTATTTATACAATTGTCACGTGTATTACTACTGGGAAGCGCTATGTACATTAATGGCGCTATATAAATAAAGACACAATACTTTTGCAGCTTCTTTTAACTGCTTCAATAAAAGTGTAAATAATTGCAGTCACAAAGGATTATAGGAATGTGCATGCTAATGAGCACATTAAACAGTCACTGTTAGCGCTAAAAACTTCTTGAAAAATCCTCTAAAACAGGGGTGTCAAACGCAGTCCTCAAGGGCGCCACTGATTGAGCCACCTGTGCTAAAGCAGGGATATCAAATGCAACTACAACACACATCACTGCGAAGTGCTCAAAGAACTAGATTGGTAATCACTTGAGTCTAGGCGCAAAGTTCACCTTTCCTGTCTTGCCTTCAAATACTTTATAGGCAAGCTACCCATCTATCTGAACAAGCTCCTCACCCCTACCACATGCAGCACCTATCACCTGAGATCTGACTCCAAAAGACTGTTCATGGTCCCAAGATTCAGCAAAGTATCCGGCCACTCCTCCTTCTCTTACCATGCACCCCAAAACTGGAACAACCTACCGGAAACGCTCACATCCACCACCACTTTAAGTTCTTTCAAAACTAAAGCTCACATTTTAATTTGGTCTGTAACTGTTACATACGCCTATAATATATGTTATCTTTAACTGTGCATGCAATGTCTTGTATATAATGAATACCCTGTTCACTTATGTAACTGTATTTGTTACAATGTATTATTTGTCTTAACCCCAGGACATACTTGAAAACGAGAGGTAACTCTCAATGTATTACTTCCTGGTAAAATATTTAATAAATAAATAAAAATAAATAATATCCATGAAACCTGTGCTGTTGGTGGTCCTTGAGTACTGAGTTTAACACCCCTGCTCTAAAAGTTCTTGCATTACGTACAGTATCTGGTATTGCTTAGTCATGCCGGCCTGTGAGATCAGCCTAATACATTATACTTATTCCCTTTAGTCCCTGCCCTTGGCAGGGGTAAGCTAGTAGCACTGTAGTGTGAAGCCGGCAGAGGGCAGCCAAATCAGTACACTGCCGGACACTGGAATAGATTGCTATAAACTATTTAAAACAACTGCAAGAGCACAACTAACACCAAATATTGTCTTTATGGCACTAAAATAATGCGAAACTGTAAACATGATTGTGTTACCTTGTAGAGTTGTTCCTTTTCAGATAAGTCTTCTTCATTTGCCTTTTCTTCCTCACCCAGCTTTGTCACAAGCTCCTTTTCTTTTATTTTGTTTTCATCTGCATCAAGTTTCTGGATAAGTAATGTTGTTTTCCTGTTATCTTCTCGATCACATTTTTCCTTGGGTACAAAAAAACACAAGAGTACTTTTAAACTTTGGTTTCCAGAGGCACCGCGACACCAGAGGGCTACAGACGCTCTGGCAAATGGCAATCACGTGACCGGGAATCGCGGCGTCCCTTAACCCAGGTATGGAAGAGGATTTCCCTGCATTAAAGATCGCGATCTCCCCTAAATAACGCGCGCACACGTAGCCACGACGCCACGGAGGAACCTGGAGTGCCAGATCCCACCACGCAGTGGCTACGTCATGGAGCACCCAAAGGGTTAATACAGATCAGCATCAATAGTAAAACTAGCATCACTGAGTATTGTCCAAAATTACCTTCCACGCTTCACACTCTTCTTTTAGCCTGTGTAAGTCACCCATGATTGTACTTGTGGTTGTGGAAAATCTGAATAGAAAGATAAAATCATACAGATGAATACAAAATCCATATATATGTATAGTGAGGCTTTCAAAATCTAAATACAATGTATTTGATGTTTACGGTACTGCAGACAGATCCCTTTGATAAAAACAATATTCCTCCAACCAGGGTTGCCATATCCAGAGGCCAAGTGGATTTACAATTGTAGTGCAAGCGATTGTTGTTAAAGTTATAACTTAGTCTGCGCTTATAGTGCCGGCGATGGCGACGCAAGGTCGCCAGAAAACAAACGTATTGCCGACGTCGCGTGTGCTTGTAGTAAGCGCGACTGGGCGACACGAGAAATTTGGAAGCCGGTCACATTTGATTTTTCAGAGGCTGTTGCCACAGAGGCTTTTTGTTTTTGTTTTTAAACAAGAGATAACGCTACTCTAATGAACATATATCTCTAGCTCTAGTCATTTGTCCTGGTTTGAGAATTTATATACAAGGAAAGAGAATCTTAAAGCAACAAACCTGTCATTTTAACCTCCCCCTTTTTTTTTTTTTTACAGGATTGAACTCTGGGATCCCCCAAAGCTAAATTGCGCGATTTTTAGCCCTATGCTCCCCTCCCCTCTTGTTTATAAGATACTTAATAGTGAAGTTACCAGTGTTTAAATTCCCTTCCAACAGGAAGGCGCAAATGATGATGTTGCAGCTCCCTATTGGTCCAAGATTTGGCAGCCATTATGTTTCCCCAGAAGAGAGTTTTATCACAGGTAACTTCATTGGTAAGTTTCTGGGGTTTAGTTCTGGAGGTTCCCCAGTTCAAATCCTGTAAAACCAAACAGACTAGGTATACAAAAAGGAGCAGGAGGGATTTTTGCTTTAAAGACCTTGTCCAAACTGCACTTTAAAAATATATTTGTTTGTTTGTTTTAATATATGGTGCTTTTTATTACCGTTATTGAAAATGAATTACCTAAGCTACCGATCAATTCGTTCTCCGGTGATTGATCAGCAAAATACTGCTTCCCAGGGTTCACTTAATGGCCGCCTTTCAGTTTCAATCAATTCTTCAGTCAGTGTACCTCAGCAGCTACAATATATTATAATATTACTAAGGTAACATCATATATTGTTACAGTTTGCAGCTCAAACTGCAGGGAATATTGGCAACAAATTATCACAAACAGAAAAGTCTTGCAAAGAAGGTACTGCTGGGGAGGTGTGCTAAAAGCTGTTTTTTATTTGTATTCAACTCTTAATAACTAGTTGGATTCACCAGACTGGGGTATGCATATAATGTAGGTTATAGTAAAATACCTCACCTAAAAACACACTATTCTTGCTGTACATATTGTTTACACTGTATAACAATGTTTGCTTATATTTATCTTAATGTAATTGTTTTACATTTCCCTCATACTGCTTTTATCATTAAGGGCCAGATTCCCTAAGTAGCGTTAAATCAGTGAAAATAATGTTAACTAAATCAGAAATTAGCTATTTTCTCAGATTTATGATAACTCCAGATTCACTAGGCAGAAGTAAACATCATTAAATAGCTCTACAGTTCAGATTCACTAAAGGGGGCAATGCTTTAACACTAATAAACTCCCATTGAAATTAATAGTAGTTTAATCCCTCCTGTATTGGTGGTACCAACGTAGAAATAACTTCTCAAATTAATTGTATTAGCATATTAGATTGGCAGGATAAATATGGTTAAGTGGAGCAATGAACTAATGGCAGATGCCACAGCTGTTCAGAAACATCTGCAGATTTCTTCCACACGTTTAGGTAATGTCCCAAGGTACAGGACTTTTGGGGGAAGAAATAGAATATTTAGATGAAGCATTTACAATATCTTACAGTAGCGACTCTGTAACTGTGTTGCTAGAGTTAAAAAGAAAGAAAATGGCATGGACAGCTTGATACAAATAATTATTGTAGTTGCTAGAAGATGCATCACTCTGAAATGGAATGATGCAGGACCACAACCCTTAGCTATGGTACAAAAACAAAGTGATGAATCTGTTCATACTGGATGGGTTGGACTCATGGTTAAACGGTCCCATTTAAAAAAAAAAAAGAAAATGATCAAGAAATGGAAAACGTTTTTTTGAAAATAACCAATATGGAGTTAAAGAAATTTGAGAAATACTAGAGGCTAATGTTTGATGTAATCACCAACATACAACGAAAAGCATATACGATGACTCCAAATTAGTAAAAACACACGTTATTGTATTTTTTGTAGGACAGTTCTATTTGTTTATGTTCTTTATTAATAAAAACATTAAATAAAAAATATACAGAGATGACAGTAAAAAGGAAAACAAGAATGCAACTCAGGAAGACCTTTCCACATCAATAAAACATGATTGACACCACATGATTTTATTTAGTGAATACAGGCATACCCCGCATTAACGTACGCAATGGGACCAGACCATGTATGTAAAGCGAAAATGTACTTAAAGTGAAGCACTCCCTTTTTCCCACTTATCGATGCATGTACTGTACTGCAATCATCATATATACGTGCATAACTGATGTAAATAACGCATGTGTAACAGGCTCTATAGTCTCCCCGCTTGCGCACAGCTTCGGTACAGGTAGGGAGCTGGTATTGCTGTTCAGGACGTGGTGACAGGCGCATGCGTGAACTGCCGTTTGACTATTGGGCGATATGTACTTACTCGCGAGTGTACTTAAAGTGAGTGTCCTTAAAGCGGGGTATGCCTGTATGCCTTTCCTGTATAGGCACATGTTAACATCAGTTTATATCACTGTAAATGCTGTATGATAATGCCCTCTAGTGGCTCTGGCCCTACATTTATACATTGTAAGAAAACTAATAACACCAGTGATTTCCTTGTACCTCATTTTAATAAGTAAGTTTGAATGAGGGAGTCGTGGCTCAATTTCCAGGTGTCAGCTCCTTGTGACCTTGGGCAAGTCACTTTATCTCCCTGTACCTCAGGCACCAAAAACATAAATTGGAAGCTCATCTGTGCAGGGACCTGTGTCTGTAACAATCCTATGTTCTGCGTACTGTGCACTGTATTGTAATTGTGAAGCGCTTTGAGTCCCAGTGGGAGAAAAGCGCTATATGAAATAAAGTTATTATCTATTCTTGCTTTAGCATCACACAAAAAGCAACACATAAACTGGCAGTTTAGCTGATATATATATTCTGACATACATGTTAAAATACATGGAAGTATACAGTACCTACCCCAGAGGTAGCTCTTCCAATGTTTCTGATCCGGGAGGGCTCCTAATTGCAGCAGGATTTCTGTGACTGTAACTGCCTGCTAAATACTTAATGATAATTGTAGTAATTCTCAAAAATACTATCCTTTTAGAATTAGCCTAAATAAGGAAGCAGATGTAGTAGACGGAGAGAGTGGTGTTTGTTCCTGTATCTGTCCCTCCCTCTTCTGGACTAGAGCAGAAATCGAAACCAGAAACTCAGAGCAATGCTGTGTGACTTTCACTTTCTGTTTTATCAGAGATCAATGGCCAATACATATACAGTACAATGATCTGCCATTCCTTTCACTCAGGCTTGTCGCATGACTCCGCTGAACCATTCCATGCTTCAGCAGTGTGAATCCTTGAAGGGGTTTGATGCATTATAACAACGTATTAGACATACTGAAACATATCTAATTGTTTCAGTCCGAATACATAAAATTGAGTCGACACATACTTCAGCATTTTATATTAGATAGGCATGTACGAAAAGAACAGGTTTTCAATTCAATTAAAATATGGTGTTATATATTTATTTATAAAATGTTTTACCAGGAAGTACTGCACTGAGAGTTACCTCTCGTTTTCTTGTGTGTCCTGGACACAGAGTTATGATGACAAATATATGGTAGCAAAAACATGGTTACATTAAATGAGCAGGGTTATACATTATATATATAAAGACATTGCATGAACAATTAAACATATTTTAACTTGGTGTATGAAACAGTTACAGACCAGATTAAAATGTGAGACAACTTTATTTTTGAAAACACTTATAGATATTATTAAAGCATATATTTACATGTTTTATCATTTATTGTATTCTTTCAGACAGCCAGTCCAATAGCAAGAAACATTAGCAACAAAGAATGCTGATTTATATTTTTGGAAAGCTAAAATGTGATATTGTGTTGTCATATTTGCCATTGAATTGTACGGATATGGATCATATGTTAGATATTATTAAAGTATTGACAACTACCTGTATATGGCATTGTGACATTCCATAGCCTCCAAGTGTACTTATGTAGCAGGTACACTACATGTTTTGGGTCATGTAAGATGAGCTTTGCCTATTACACTGCTTGTTTTTGTGTGTGTGGTAAGCTGCATTCGTATGGGGACTTCCATGAGAATCACTTGAGTGTATCTCCATCCAGAACCAGTAGATGCACTACAGTGGTAAGTATTTTTATGTGCAAAAAGCTGGAGGGTCTGATTTCTGGTTCTACCAATTCGGAAACCTCTCTGGAACAGGAACGGCTCTCAAACAGTGTCCCAGGAAGCGCCCCCTGCAGCTGACAGGCTTCAGCCTGCACATTAATGTCAGAGGGGGCATGTGTGTCTGCCTACACGGGGAGAGGTAACTGGAGGGTCTTCAGCCCTGTAATCTAAGGCTGCTAGAGGGACATTGACAGCACTCACACAGCGCAGGGGTCTAGGAACTACAGGCAAAGAGAAGGCTTTCAGGGCAGGAGTAAGACTGAAAGGGGCAGTAAGTAATAATAAAGAACAGATAGCAAAAGAGGTGTAAGTTAGCCCCCCATTCTATCAGGGCAGGAGTGATAGTGAAGAGGGGCATGCAGGCTATAAGGTAGGTGTGGGTGCCAGGACACTTATTCGGGCTGCCGACACTGCTGTATATAGTACCAGGATGCCTGACGGAAATTCTGGTTAAGATGCAGGACTCTCTTTGATATAAGATCATACGAGTCTCTCCACCAGGCTTCCCCTTCACTGCTCAAGTCCACTAAGCCAGCGTGGACAGGGTTAATTTAAAAGGAAATGTATAACCTCTATTCATTTAATGTAACCATATATTGGCATCATAACTCTGTGCCCAGGACATACTTGAAACGATAGGTACAGTAACTCTCAACGTATTACTTCCTGGTAAAACATTTTATAAATTAACCTGTTCCAGCTGTTGGAAAATCTAGTTATTGTGACAAGATACAGTACCTGTTCTTGCTGGCAGAACATCTAGTTAAGGTTCCAGGATACCTGTTCCTGCTGGCAGAACAGCTAGTTAAGGTTCCAGGATACCTGTTCCTGCTGGTAGAATAGCTAGTTAAGGTTCCAGGTTACCTGTTCCTGCTGGTAGAATAGCTAGTTAAGGTTCCAGGATACCTGTTCCTGCTGGTAGAATAGCTAGTTAAGGTTCCAGGATACCTGTTCCTGCTGGCAGAACAGCTAGTTAAGGTTCCAGGATACCTGTTCCTACTGGTAGAATAGCTAGTTAAGAAATGAAAGAATGTAAAAGGTTTGTGAGAGACCCTGAGGATATTTATATTTTATTTTTTGTACTCTGTATGATATTGTCTTTATCACGTTTATTTTAAATAGTTTCAATCCTTGACAAAATAAATATGCCCCACCCTCGCTCTATGTCCCAGAGTGACTTCCTCTTCCTTTACGTAGAGAAAATACTTTCACTTTTATCTTTCGGGCATTCATTAGCACTTAAGGCGAACTTCAGATCATTAAAGGGTGGAAGAAAATATGACATTAAGAATATGTTTTATTAAAGTTTCAGAAGGTTGAGGTCTGTATGCTTCACGGTAAGTTCATTATTCATTGAAATTAAGGAGCAAGGGTGCTAGTTGTTTTAATAGGTAAATACGATCAATCTCTTGTTTCCTTGGATGGATCATGTATTGTATCGCAGAACAAAGTAATGTGATACTCTCTGGTGCTAAAGAAATTAAATAATGAAATGTGCTTGTGATCTTTTAATTAATAAAATACTATATATTCATATCTGTATATTCTAAAAATAAAACAAAGAAAATGAAAGTAAATTGTGATGTAGAGACGGAGAGCTGTGAGTTTTATGCAAAACAACGTTTTTGTTGGGAAAGACTAAATTACAGTTATATTTCTGTGCTTGTAAACTTTGTAAAACAAATGAAATATTCACATACTGTATGTTTAGAAACAGGACCAAATAAGTAACTAATATGTTTTTGTGTTGTTTAAATCAACAGAAGTATATTAAAACACAGTGGCCGTAAGATAAACGCTAGCCTTAGTAAAGCTATAAGCTTGCTGTTGTATTGTAGTGTTGTACTGTATTTTTGTTATTCCGTCAACTATGTATAAAGTGCTTTGAATATTTAAGTTAAAGGGAAATGGTGGGCTGAGTAAAGGTCAGTAAGGCTGTCCACAGCAGGGGAGGCTGCGCTGAGCCGTGCGGACGCTCTGCGCTGAGCCCCTGCATCCTCCATGAGGATGTCTTTAGAGGGGGCTCACGCGAGCGTCCGCAGGCGTGCTGAGGCACTGGATTTTTCAGCCGACAGCCAAGCAGTTTTTCAGAGCGCTGTCGGCTGAAAACATCCAATCAGCGCGGAGCAGCGTCAACGTCACGGCGCCGTGACATCGGCGCCGTGACTTTGACGTCGGTGCGTCGCGGGCGGTTGGCCAAGCGACGTCACTGCCCCGCCTCCCTCAGTCTCCCCCCGCCTCCCGATCGCGCCCGCTGGCTCGCCTGCATGGGCATGAAATCGCGCAGATTTCAGCAGGCGAGCCTCAGCGTCAGCGCGCCTCAGCCCTGCTACCCCCTCTATGGCCCCAGCCTAATGCTTTAATAGAATGCAAAGATTCTGAAATGGAAAAAAATGAAATAAACATAAAGGTGGGTTATTTATCTGGTGCAATATTGATCCAAAAACAGTATCCCCCATGGTGGGAATTTCCAGCGAACACTGCACCCTTTGCCCTTGATCTCTGACGTTCATAAAGGACATTTTTTAAAAGCAGGTGTTTTCCAGCCACATATCATCATGAGATGTAATATGGGAATTAGATTACTAACCAGCTCTCGTGATGTTTGTACATGGGGGATGTAGGTAATAAATCATAAGGTACTGTACAGAACCAATCAAATCACTGTTATTGCCAAGTTACAAGAAACAATTATTTGTTCTAGACAAACGGTGTTTTTTTCTTAGGGTGCCTGGTTTGTTACTATTTCCTTTACAGACTTTTCAGTCTGTAATTTTCCATATGTACTGTTATCCCACAACATGGGGTCCATATATTAACCCTTTGGGTGCCCCAGAACGTAGCTCCTGTTGTCTGTCACTCAATGGGTTAAGCATCGCAAATAGAATTTTCCATGTTAAATAGCCACAAGAAAACCAAGAGATATATTGCTCATGTGTGTATCTGTATATTAACCTTTTCTTTTTCATTGTAAGCATAAGCAATTCCTTTTAGTCCGGCATATTGTCACAAACAGGTGGGTGGGGGTTTTTTTTTTGCTTTTTTTTTATAAAAATATTTTACCAGGAAAAAAATACATTGAGACTTACCTCTTGTTTCCAAGTATGTTCTGGGAACACAATAATAAGGTGTTAATTGGGGCACACGACAAAACAGTCGGTTTCCAATGAAAACCCAGCAGCTGGGATGCCCATGGCACAGATATAAATGGTATATATTAAAAGGATTTGTATATGTGTGTACATTTTTTTAGTAAAACTACGTCAAAACATACACATAGTTAGATATGGGAAAATCCTATACGTCTGTTTCTCTGTTTATCTTGTTATCACAGAATTAAATGTGCTTAAGTTGCTGTGTATCAACAATAAAAAAAATGTTGGCACATCACCAATACCATTATATACATAAACAAAATGTAATAGTTTCATAGTATACAGATGCAGCCACCAGTATTAGAACACTTGCCTGGGAAATGCTGGGGCAGTCTCACAGTAAATGCCTCAACATTGCCTCAACATTTCTGTGAGATTCTTAATGGCCCATCGGATTAACACATAGGGGGGTCCCTGCAGTCCCATTCAAACTGAATGGGACTGCAGGAAGCCCTGCTGTGTTAATCCGATGGGCCATTAAGAATCTCACCGAAATGTTGAGGCAATGTTGAGGCATTTACTGTGAGACTGCCCCAGCATTTCCCAGGCAAGTGTTCTAATACTGGTGGCTGCATCTGTAGCTAGGTCTACTATGAAAAAAACCTCAACTCATTGATATTTACTAATAAAAGTTATAAAATTAAAATACACAAAATTCTGTTTTCATTCAAATTGTAACAATGCGACACAAAGCAATGCTTGAAACACAATTTAATTTAGTTTTTCTGTGAAAAGAGAGAAAAAGGTTTAAAAATGATTTAATTGGTTTATTAGAAAGATTTAGACACTTATTTGTGATCTGTGGAAAATCTACATGTTTGTCTTTTTACCAGGATCTATTCTTTCAAAATACCTTTTACCTGTTTAGCTAATTCCTAATGATTTGTCATTCTTTTACAAACAAGCAACACAAGTCACTAGTAATATACTTGTGTAAGGCTAACTCCCGCTAGCGCTGATCGGGCTGGGCTTGCGGCGGGGAATTACGTATATATATATACGTAAGTCCCAGCTCACGCGGTGCCTGCGGCGCTCGTGCGCGTGCACACCCGCTCAGTCGCAATCAGCGCTTAGGTAATCAAAAAACTATACTTACCCACGTGCTCAACTACCCGCAATGATACGCGCCGTACAAGCCGGACACCGGCTTGGAGCGCTCTCCAAGCATGAGCGCGCTCAGCGCCAGCGGGGACTTAGCCTAACCCTCCCAGCCTGTCTCTAAAGGAGTTTACATAGAACAATATACATAGCAATGCTCAGTCTCTCATATCTGTTCTGGGTGCTGGGTCCATGCAGGCTGAGCGTGGATCCTTGAAGATAGAATAATGATGGGCGCCAGGAACTTTTATAATACAAAGAAGAACTTTATTCACAGCCATTGATAATGCTCAACATACAAACATATAAAACATAAAGCGCAAAAAAGATACACCAAATGTAATACAAGTGATACAAACGTGATATTAAACCCTGCGGGGGGTGCAGCTGTCACAAAACTGGTCTCCCTGTCTTGTGACATAGCAAAAACGGAATGTGGTGCAACCACACTCCGGAAACACCCTCTGTGGTAAATAAATGTGTACTTAAAGTTAACCCACATATATCCAAAACACCCACCGTACTAATGTTATTTTTACATGTTTTATTTTAGCTTATTATTAAAGTTTTATTTAAGCATTTAGCTTAATACAATCATTAAGCTATATGCTGTTTTTATGTGTATTAGTGTAACGCTCGGCCTGCCCACAAGCCAGACAAGACCCCGGGACTGAGGTGGAAGGGAGAAATACCACACACCTACCAGTAAACGGGGGCACGGCCGGAGTGTGGAAGTAGCGTCGCTGGTCCAGAGAACAAAAATAGAAAGAGTTCAGTACTTGCCAACTCCAGCGTAGAAGGGTAAAGTCCGTAAGCCAATGGTCAAGGTGTAGGGAGAGCAGCATGGTAGAGTGTCCGTAAGCCTGGGTCGTGGAGCGGAGAGAGCAGCGTAGTAGGGGTCCATAAGCCGAGTCCAAGGGATATAGAAGACTGCAAGATAGAGAGTCCAAAGCCAAATCCAAGGGGGTCCAGAGAGCAGCGTGGTCGAAGTCCAAAGCCAAAGGTCAAAATCCGGGGAGGTCAGCAGAGAATCCAGGGACAGGAACAGGGACTGTAACACAAGAGAGCCAAGCAGGAGCAGACAGCACCAAGGTACAGAAGCTATGCAGAGCAATGTGGTAATGGTGAGGGGAGACTAAATAGTGGGCTTGGACCTATCAGGTGAAAGGGAGGAGCGGAGGTGCAGCCCAAGGGAAGCCCTGATAGGGGAGAAGAGCCTGGGGGCGGACCTGGTAGAGCAGAGGCAGGAAAGCGCGCCAATGCACGCGCCGCACTGGAGGAGGCGGGGTCAGGCTCCCGGCACCAGAAAAGGGAAGCTTGGGTCCGCACGCGCGCGACCCGGAAGTGCGGGAACAGCCGCGGGGGAGACGCCGAGGACCAGGGAATGCCGCCAGGGACCAGAGGCAGCGGGGAGAAGAGGTAAGGAGGCGCTGGTAGCGGGAGTCCCCCCAGCGCGGGTCCTTACAATTAGGCAGTGATTGTACCTAAAATCGCAGGGCGCGATGCCGCGCGACCGAAAAACAAAGTGCATGAATCAAATGAAACCATACATACCTATCGTGACGGCCACACAGCACCGCACTGCAAAGCGGCAGACTGGTGAGGAGACTTGGAAAATTGTTTAAGCCAGGCGATGGCTGCGTCACGTGAGCAGTTCAGCCAATGAGGGCAAACCACTCACGGCCACGCCTCCCTGTCTCCTCAGGCTGCCTCCTGATTACAGTTCAACTTGCCGCTTTGCCGTATCGCAGCGGTGACGTCACCACATCGCGCTGCCGCCCAGCAGCTCATGCATAATCGTAGCCTAAGTCTGCTAGTTTTTTCATGTGTAGAAGTTTGCTAGCTGCTAATGAATGAGCACATCTATTTTCAATTTTTATAAGTAATTGCGTTATTGAATAATTAGATTGGCATAAATAGGGACATGTGTGACTCAAACATGGAGAACCCCTGAGAAAGCTGTCAGAACGGTGAAACGCGTAGGGGTAATTCATCTGCCTCTGTGCAGGTGCATGAAGTTAGACATTTGTTCACCTGGCTGCAGTTTTGCACCCAGCTAGTTTTATCACAGACGTGTGCAGTTCTGCTACCTGTGGTAAAGCCACTGTGAGGAGTTCTGAATGCCCTGCATTGATTGGACATCTAGGGGGACGCGGTGTGAAAGCACCTTCCAGCCCAGCAGGTACTATCATCATACCGGATACTAGCCGGCTGAGAAGAGCATCGGCTAACCGTATGCTGTGGGACCAGCTTGGCCCTGGATCATGCTATTTAGAGGAGCAGGTGTCCAGGGGAAAATAACACCCACTGCTTGTTTTTATCATCAATGTTGTGAGTGCGATTTATGCGATGCGTGGCATCATTAAAACAGATTACATTATGTCCTTTCTTTATGGCTTTTCTCATTAGGTCATTTGGCGATTTTACCTGGAGGAACCATTGGTGTTTTGGATATGTACTGTGTGTTCACTTTTAGTACACATTTAATTACCACAGAGGATTTTTCCTGAGGGTGTTTGTGCCTCATTCCTTTTCTACTATTCAACTTACAAAAAGACAGACTTAACTCGGACATTTAACTGGTAGCAAATAATATGGTTACTCTGTGCGTCTTCCCCTGGTAGCTCTCACACCTACACTGGGAGGTACTTATGATTTTTTCCTTTAGTACTGGTTGGACTGGAAATCTCCTACAGGCTGCACTCAATCTGAACCCCTTCAGTCTACATCTGCGTCGTCCCAAAGGCGGACACCTGAATGGGGTTCCCCAAGAGCTGCTCCCCTCTACACATAACCAGAGTGCTACGGGTTAATCTCTGCGTTTACTTACTGCTGTGTTTCATCAGCTCCACCCTCTGGAATGCTGTATAGTTGACAAGACATTATTACTACACATAACTATATACTTTAAACCTATATACCTGACACATGGTGAGGCCCCTCCAACTGCCACTCTCAGGGAACCTGGTTCTAGAACATTCGGGGGAACTATATATACACCTTCCCATCGCTTTATGATGACATCACTGGTCACCAGACATACGGAGGCGAGGCTATCATTTCTGCATAGTCATCATTCATCACATGATAGGAGGAGATTAACCTGACTGAGCCCACATAGTTAACCCATTAAATCTGTTAATCCCTAGAGTTCATTTGTAGTTCCCAGAGGGGGGTTACATCTGTAAATTCTAAGATCCTTATCACAAAAGAGATTAGCCAAGGAGAGTGAAAACATTCCAGAGCATTTAGTTTGTATATAAGCATTACAAATGTAAAATATTACTTAAAAATACTTATATTGGTCTAATTTTTTTTAAGGAGTTTAGCACCTACATTTAACCTATTCTGGTAATATTCTGGACATAAACATGTCATGGCTAATAATTCACTGTGGTCCATTAATAAAAATCTGAAATGATATTAGATATTGTTACATTCACTGTATGGACTATTAATTTATTTATAAAAATGTTTTACCAGGAAGTAATGCATTGAGATGTATGTCCAGGGCACAAAGTTATGATAACAATACATGGTCACGTTAAATGAACAGAGGTTACATATTCAATTCACAGACATTTCATGGACAGTTACAGATATGATTATGGGCGTATGCCACAATTACAGGCAAGATTACAATTGTGTTAGGAGAGGTAGGATACACCATGCAAAGTGTTAGAAGAGACACTGCATCAAGGAGTTTACAATCTATAAGGCCCGGTAAATTGAAACATTTGGTACAGGAGATAAAAGGACTGGTGGACTAAGCTGCTATAAGACACATTTGACTTGAATGGGCTGCAAGTTGTCTTCAAGCACCAGGTGATATCTTCCGGTAGGAAGGCTGCCTTGTAAATATGGTACTAAAAGTTGTAAAGGTAGAATATAGCTCTATTTACTTTATACATGCACAATACAGATTTAATTGTTGTTTATTTTACATTTTAAATGATATATTTTATGTGCATGAAAATGCTAAACAAACTGTAAAACAATGATTTCCCGTTGTTATCTTTTATTACCCCTTATCCACTATAGATTTTCCTTTTGTTGGCGGAAGAATCATTGGAGCAAAATACATTGAAATGTTACTAGTGAGAAGCTGGAAACTGCTGACTTTGCACTTGATCAACTCATCTGCACACTTTTCTTCACTGTTCTTCTGAGCAAAGGTTAAAACATTACTATGGGTATAGTTTTTTATTTTTTTTATTTTGAGATCTGTTTGAATTACAATAAAGTGACAATAAAACTGTTATGTTTTAACCTAGATCAACATGTCTTCTCTGGTAACATGTGGTGTATCGGTATGTATAAAAAAGGGTGACATTATAACTGAAAATGTGGATGGAATAGTGAACTTGACAAACAAAACATTGGATCAAAAAATTGGTAAGCCTTTATGAATGTCATTAAATTGATTGCTTTGAAAGTAAATATCTGGAGATGCAGTACTTTAAAATGGTAATATTTAGACATTAAATTCATATTTGTATGTAGGATTACAGATGTTTGCTATAATTGATCAATATTAAGTTGTATAGCTGTAATTTGTAGTGGGAAATGTACAGTAAAATTGACTATTTTTACATTTGCTGTAAAAAAAAAAAAGGACAGTTTATAGCAACTTTATTTCATCGTTTAATGCCCATGACAAACAACAAACAGATGTAGTGTCATTGGCAAATATAAGAGGGCTGCACTGCAAGCATCATACAGTATTACCAAGAATTTAGCACCTTATAAAAGAATACAAAATACTGAAAGGCAGAATAGACTAACTTGAATTCTCGTGGTGTAATTAATGATATAACTGTAGCATAGTGGCATAGTCCCAGAACATAGTAGATGTGTGGGGAGGGGGCTAGGCCATGGTCGCTATTGCCTCTGCTACTGACTAGGAGTTCAGACTGGAATTTGTTAGTGGCAAGTCTCAGCCAAAAAGGTATTTTATTGTACATTAGCAGCAAACAGCAACTTCACTGGACAACATGGTTCCTGGGTTCCAATTGACAGGGGCTCAGTCTTGTGTTAGGATGGCCTCCACAGGGAAGACAGACGTCTACCTTGTTTGGAGTTGAGGACCATGAGTCTCTCGTATCTCTTTTGTGCCAGCACTAAGGAAGTTTTCTCAAAAGCTTCATAGTACTCTTATGATCCATCTCCTGGCCGTCCTGCTTAAAATGCCAGCAGAAAGACGCTACATTTTTCAAGTCAAGAGCTCCTGAAATGTAGCTTGCTCTCCTGGTTATTCCTAACCACACCCAGGGGGACCTCCCTCTAATCCAAGCTACTCCCACCAGGTGGAGTTCTAAAGCTACATAAGCATCGACTAAAAGATCCTTGTCATGAACGGCACAGCAAAATCATAGATTGTAAGCTCATCTGGACAGGGACTGTATCTGTAAAAATTCATATGTGAAGCATTTTGTGTCCCATTTGGAGAAAAGAACTATATGAAATAAAGTTATTGTTATATTAGAATGTGTAGGCTGTATATGTCCCACAATAGTTTGTGCTCTACATGAACAGATGCTCTTGGCGTGTTTATTTTTCTTTTTAAGTTTTAAAAATGGATTTTAGCTTAATTTTCCAAGCATAAACCTTAAATCAATTGATCTTATGTTACTTCAATTTATTTGCAGGGATATCGGGAGCAATCTTGGCAGGTGCTGGAAGTTCTGTGACGGAGGAATGTAAAAAATTAGGTATTTCCGTAACAAAAAAAAAAGTTTCATGACTTTCCACAACAAAAAGGAAAAATTGGATTTGCCACAGTATATATATATATATATATATATATATATATATATATATATATATATATATATATATATATATATATATATATATATATATATATTTATATAATAACATAAGTCATTTGCACTCTTTTCAATAAAGAACAATGCATTGTTTTTTACATTCCAATAGTGGGATATTGGAAAAAATGTGTTAATAACAAAGCCAAACAGTATTTAGTACAGTACTGTAGTATAGTTTAACAGTAGTGTTAAAGGTACAATCCCATCTTTTTAGAAGTTTTCTTTTGTTATGTAGCCCTTGTACCCCAAACCCCCATCCCCCCTCCCTCCCCCCCCCCCAAGTGAGATTGGAGGGCATGCTGTAAAGATGCTACCGGTGCTGCCTTTACCAGGTGGCCTAAGCCTCCGCCACGGAGTGCCACGGGTTACATAATAATAGTATCGGTGCAGCACCTCCACCTGAGAGGGATCCCAGCGTAGTGGGAGGAGCCCCTCACAGGACCCAATACAATAATCACACACTGTGTAAAATAACAATAACCTTTACTGGCAAAGGTATAACTCTTAACAGGTCTAATGGTCACTAATATGGTACAACTACCCACCAGGCCTCGCATGGCCATAACCCACCACCGTGTTCCCCACACCGTGTCCCAAGAGTCCCACATCCAACCCCAATGTGTGAGACAGCACTGCCCACTAATTTGAGTTGTTGGTTGGTGCACTAGTTGTGGTGAGGTACCTGCCGAGTGTGTCCACACTCCTGGCAATCCAGTCACCCCTCTGCTGCCTCCTGCAACAACTCAGAGCTCCGCCCGCAGCCCCATGAGGTGTCCCAATAGCCGCCCCCCTTCCCGTAACCCGAGGTAATGGGGGGGGGGGGCGCAAAAGGAACATGGCTACAGCTACATACACTGTACAGTTGTGCACAAAAGAGTAGGCCTCTCTCCCACCCCCTCTATCACTCTTACTCCCACACAACCCCCTCTTTCTCGCTCATTCTCTTCCCCTCTCTCTCTCATCCACCCTATATCTCTCACTTCCCCTCCTTTCATCTCTCTCTTTCATCTCTTTAATCTCTCTCTCTCTCTCTCCCTCTTTCTCTCTCCCTTTTCGCTAGTGGGCGTGGCTAAATGTATACAACAAAAAACAAACAAGATGCCCAAAGCTACTTCCAATGTGCCAAAAATACACAGTGCAATACCTATATATTCTCTAGAGAAAGGGTCATTTAGTTCAAACCTTTGGCCAAAGTGTCTTAAGCCTGCTAGCCAATCAATCAATCAATCAATCAATCTCTTCCGCCCCCCCCCCCCCAAATCAAGTTGTGTATTTGTATTGCAGATGAAATTGCACCTATATATCATGGTTAAAGGCGATGCCTTTGTTTAACTTGAATATTTTGGTTTAGGTTCACTGCCTGGTGATGGAATAATATTGACTGGAGGTGGGAATCTCAAGTGCAAAAACATTATTCATCTGGTTGGTCCAACTAATGCAGCTAATACGGTGACTTCAGTGGAGAAAATACTACAAGTATGTGAAGACAACGATCTCAAAACTGTTGCATTTCCAGCCATTGGAACAGGTAAAAAAACAACCATCTACTAAGTTTTCACCATCATTATTGTGTCTTTTGATTGGCGTATCTTTGGTTTGATAATAAAATCCCTTTTCAAGTTCACTTCTATATAAAATCTATTTAAATGACTGCAGAGGAGTATTCTGCTGTCAGGGTGACTTTGTAAATGGTTGCTATTGTAGCTCTCTTTCCCCCTGACTAAGAGACTACCAGTACTGCTATACCTGTCTGGCTACCAGAAGGCCTGAGCCTCCGCCTCTGAGAGCCTGGGGTGTTGCTCGTTTGCCTTGGTGCAGCGCCTCCACCTGCGAAGGATCCCAGCGTAGCGGGATAAGCCCCTCACAGGAACCCAGAGTACATAGGGTGCTTGGCACCAATAACCGGATGACCTTTCCCCCAATGTTAGGGGCCACCCAAGTGTGTAAGAGATAGCGCTATCCCGTGGAATGTTGGTGCTTGTGGTTGAGGTACCTGCCGAGTACTCCAGTACTCGGTGCGGCCAACTTAGCAACAGGGATCCGCTAATCCAGCGACGTCGTCCGCGATGGTGTCCGCCTCCACGTGGAGTGACCTCCTGTTGGATGGTATCACCATAAAGAGTCTCGTACTATGAAGGTGGTCTGGTCCCAGACCACAGGCCGCAATCACCGCTTCGCGTCTCACAGATGATATAACCTAACTATTGGCAGCTACTAGGGAACTGTCCCTAGCTATGGGCTTTCCCTGTAGAAGCCACAATCTAGTGTGAGTTGTGGCCTAGCTGGGGCCTAAGGGGTGTATCTGCCCTAGTATGGGAGCCACTTGCACCCATACACTACCTTACCCCTCTGCATCCCTGCTCCGACTGAAGCCTCGCGCTCCAAGCGCGGCAAATTTATCTTCTTTACCTCAGGAGAATTGGAGAACCCTATAGGCTTACACTGCCCATGTGAGCATATGCCCCAGAGCACTCTGGGGAGTGTAGTCCCCCTACGGAGCATTACAGAATATGCTTCTGCGCAGCACTTTAACAATGGCGGCGCGCTGCTCAGGCGTCTGCCGCAGAGCTCCCCAACACCGGAGCTCTCTCTCCTGTTCTCCCGCCGGTTGCCGCAACTCCGCATTAGCCTACCCCAGGAGGCTAATGGGGGACCGGCTACACTATAGAAACAAAAAAGGCTTGTTACATTATAATATATTAAAAATGTAATTCAGAGTTGTTTGTTTTTTTAATGCTACAAGTATTTTCTCATAGTACAAAACTGATTTTTTTTTTTTTTTTAAACATGTAGGATATTGCTTGGTCTGCTGCTTTAACGTTGAATGCCTGTTAAGGTTACATTCTGGGGCACAGTGTGAGAGAATTCCCTGAGATATACACCAGATATACAACAAATTAAATAGGGGCAGATTCTATACTGTAGTGCCGACGAGTATTCTAAAACAAACCTGGGGCAATCACCAACAAGACCCAGGTACATGCTGGGTACATGCTGCAACATTCCAGTGACATTTCTGCAGACAGACTAATGGCCCATCGGATTAACAGCGGGGTCCCTGGCAGTCCCATTCAAACTGAAGGGGACTGCCAGGGACCCCTGCTGAGTTAATCCAATGGGCCATTAGTCTCTGCAGAAATGTCACTTAAATGTTACAGTATGTACCCAGCATGTACCTGAGTCATGTTGGTGAAAGCCTCAGATTTGCCCCAGATTTTCAAGGCAAGTTTTAGGCAAGATTTAGAATAATCGTCGGCGCACCTGTATGTGCTAAAGTGTCCGATCGAGCAGTTTTCAGCCGAAAATTCTAGACTTCAATGGGGAATTTTGTCCGAACCCACCTGATCACTCGCTTTGGCACATGTAAAATCAGCCCTATTGTATCTTAATAAATAGATGGCCAGGCAGTAATCATGTCTGATTCAGGAACAGAGTGGGTCAGGAATAAGGTACTGGCCAAGTACACAGTACTCAGTGTCTGGAGCAGCTTGGTTACACCTGTGTTGTTCTGGTAATTGCCAGTTCTGATGCTTTTAAATAGAAAGGTCAGAGTTGTGCCCATAATTTACTCTGATTGAGAGGAGATTTGGGAAAGCTGATGATAGATTTCTGTGGAACCTTTTGTTACATAGGTGGGAAGCAGGGGGTCCCCGGAGCATAACCCGTGTTGATTTCAGCTCTGGGGACCTCATGGTTCTCGAGAATGTTAGCGCCTGAACTTTCCTCCCCCACTTCATGCAGCCAATAGGAAGCCACAACAGATAATATTTCAGTTTCCTACTGGCTTACGCATTGTGTCAGATTGAACTCATCCTCAATTAACGTAATGCAACCAAGTCATTAAAAAAACATTTGTATGTTTCAGGCCAGGCTGCCATGGATTCAGATAGTTCAATTACATCAATTTTGGATGGGATTGAGAAGCATCTAACTACTTTCACCAGCAGCTGTCTTGCAGAGATTAATATAATTACCTTTACTGAAAATATTCATCAAGCCTTTTTAAATGTTCTCAAGAGCAGAAGCACAACTTCACAGGTAAAATTGTGTACACTGCATTCATTGTTTTGTTTTTCATTTCATCTACTTGCTTCTAAGACAGGGGTGGGCAACTCCAGTCCTCAAGGGCCACCACCAGGTCCGGTTTTCAGGATATCCCTGCTTCAGCACAGGTGGCTCAGTCAAAGACGTTGCTTGCCTTATTTATTTTTACTCGTACTGAAATAAATGCTAGCAAAATATTATCTATCACTACATATATTTTATTGTTTTTGTAGATCAACACGTCTGACATTAAAATATGTGGAACATCTGTACAATTAAAAATAGAGGACATCACTGATGAAAATGTTGATGCTGTCGTGAATTTAACTAACGCAAAATTGAACCAAACTATTGGTAAGATTTTAATAGGGAATTTAAAAAAATTGCCAATTGTAATATGCTTAATGAACATGTGTCTCTGATACTGTACATGTATTTCATGATTTTCACATTTGTAGTTCTATTGCTGTACAGTATTTAACACTAATACATTTATTTATTTTTTTGTAATTTAAGTTAACGATTTTAAATAGCATAAACCATAACAATAAACTTACAGACATACTGTACAACTGTCCCATGAATATAAATAAAACAGTTATTGAAAAGCAAAATCTTTTGCATTAGACATTAAACGTCTTCCTTCCGCTTGTATCTTTGTACCAACAGGACACAATCTGCGGCCGTTTATACGTTAGTCAAAAAGTATAGCGCACAGTTAGAGAATGACTATTAATAACTTAATTCCAAATGTCTAACAAAGAGACAAAAATAAGTTACTTAAATCATATATTACATTTATCCAACACTTGCTATTTTTTTCTTACACGATATCTTCTTGCACACGAATGAGACATTGGTTAACTCAAAGCTTAAAAAAAACTAAATCTGATCTTAAACGTTATAGCTGAGGACCTCACAATAACAGTGTTCCCTGCTTGACAAAGTTTAGTTACCCAAGTGCATGGTGCCATCAAATTTAGAGCACTACCTTCTTCAGATGTGTACTAATTAAAGTTAATCAGTAATGAAATGGCAGTTTGCACAGACACTGGAAACACAATGGCCCATATTTAGTAAACAGTGCTATGCTATAAAGCACCTTCCATCTCTGGGGTCAGGGCAGGCAGAAAGCAACACGTTGTCAGGTAGGCCGAGGTAAGGGCAGGCCTCCCAAGCGTTGGCAAGCAGAAGGTCAGACAGAGACAGTATCTTGGCTGCATTCAATGCAAAGCTCCATTGAACGGACAACGAGTAAGTGGAAGTGGACTGCTCTGAAAGGAAGCCAGGGGCCGAATCCATGAGTATAATTAGCTCCAGGTGTGAGCAGTACAGCTCAAACGTATGTTGCGGCTGTGGAGCTATCTAGCAGTGGGTTTAGCTCACTGCTAGCGCTGCTTTCCTGAATAGCAGAGGTTGTGGGCTCTGATCCTTGCAGGCGTGACAGAAACTTTATAGCACATTGAAGTAAATGGGTCTTAAGGTGTTTTCTGGCATCCACAGGTGTTTAGTGGCTGTTAGCACAACATAGCCTTGCACAGTATGTGGCATTATATCTTATTCAGAGATTTCTTTCCTCAAAAAGTGTTGATTTGGTACCATCGTAATTTTTTTAGTTCTAGAAATAGCAGATCAAAAGTGTCTGATGTTGACCTTTTTAGCTTTTGTTAATGTGCAATGTGTGTGATCGCGAGAAAATTCAAATGAATAGTCTTTTGCATGATGTATATTGCACTTTCATGAGCCTTGACCCTGTCTGCCCCAAATCTTGCTGTACTGTAACTGATATTCAGATTTACAGCAGAGTCATTCAATTGGTGTTAGAAAAACAGTCACAGTGCATTACGATCATACGGTTTATATCCTATTTCTAAGTGTCTAAAATTGTGACGCATTTGAGATGTGCTGTTTATGAATCTGTCTTGAAACCTTCTTATTTTTAATGACAAACTAGTGCGCCAAGTGTCAATATTTATTACACGTTTCTATATTTTTTGCAGGAATATCGGGAGCCATTTTATCTGCCGCTGGGAGTTCTGTAAAGGACGAATGTGAAAGTTTCGGTATACAGTATATTGGCTTTATAATATTTGGAATTTCATGTATGGGAAACATTGAGGAATAAAGGATTTTGCCTAACTTTGTTAATTATCATTTTCTAGTGCCCAGATAAAAAACCTACTGTACAGTATGTCTTTTAACATGACTGCTAAAATGGTATGTGGTTAAAAAACATAAATCAGTGTTGTAATTTGGATACTGTTTATATTATCGTCTTTACTGCCATATGGGTTGAATATTGTTATGTTTGGCTTTCTAACCTATTTTATTGCATATTTTGATTCAGGTACACTCCCTGGTGATGGAATCGCTGTAACTGGAGGCGGGAATCTTAAGTGCAAAAATATAATTCATGTGGTTGCGCCAACTATTGTTGCTAAAATTGTGACATCAGTGGAGAAAGTACTACAAGAATGTGAAAATAATTCTTTTACATCTGTTGCAATTCCAGCTATTGGGACAGGTAAATAGAAAGTGCTACATGGTAAAACTGCTTCATTGCCCAGGTGTAGTAATATACTGCTCAGGTTCATTTCTATGTAAAAGCTTGCATCATCTTCAGTTAGCCTGTCAGATTCAAAGTAAATAGTGCCACTTACCTTCCTACTGTCCCTGTAAGTTCTGCCTACTTACCAATTAGGTTGTAAGCTCTTCGGGGCATCCTTTTCCTAATGTTACTTTTATGTCGGAAGTGCTTATTCTTGCATTATGTCTCTTATTATTTTGTCACATGTGTGGTACTGCTGTGTAGCACTATGTACATGGATGACACTACAAATAAAGATATACAGGCATACCCCGCATTAACGTACGCAATGGGACCGGAGCATGTATGTAAAGCGAAAATGTACTTAAAGTGAAGCACTACCTTTTCCCCACTTATCGATGCATGTACTGTACTGCAATCGTCATATGCGTGCATAACTGATGTAAATAACGCATTTGTAACAAGCTCTATAGTCTCCCTGCTTGCGCACAGCTTCGGTACAGGTAGGGAGCCGGTATTGCTGTTCAGGACGTGCTGACAGGCGCATGCGTGAGCTGCCGTTTGCCTATTGGGCGATATGTACTTACTCGCGAGTGTACGTAAAGTGAGTGTACTTAAAGCGGGGTATGCCTGTACATACATACTGTACATAAAACAGATGTTCTAAACCTGTGGGGTACGGTATGTGGAGCATAAGAAATGCTACGCTGTTGTAAAGCATGGTCAGGCTCATGAAAAGCATGTTTATTCAGAAAAGTACTTCAACATATTATTTTCTGTTACAGGCCTAGCTGGCATAGATGCAAAGAGTTCAATTAAGTCCATTTTTGATGGGATTGAAAATCATCTGTCAAAGTCCAACACGAGTTGTGTTTCAGAGATTTATATCATTACTTTTACGCAAAACATTTATAAGGAGTATTTCAATGCTTTTCATTGCAGAAGCACAAATCCGCAGGTACGAGGAAATACACTGCGATCATTGTGTTTTCATTTCATCAGAACAGAGCAAGTCGCGGGGGTTATGTACATCAGGGGTGCGCAAACTGGGGGGCGTGAGATTTTCTGGGGGAGGGGGCGCGGCGGTTACAGAGGCGCTCTTCCCGAAGGCATTTCAATTAAATGCCAGGGGAGCGGCGAAGGCCTCTGTAACTTTCCTTACCTTGGCTCCGGCGGCTTAGTCGCGTTGCTACGGCAATGTGATGTCATGACGTCAGAACGCCGGGGACAAAGTAAGGCGGGAGAGGGCGCGAGCGGGGGGGAGAGCTGGCAGGTGGGCGCAGGGGAAAAGGTTTGTGCACCCCTAATGTACAGCATGGAAGGAAGAGAGAGTTGGCCTATTGGGAGTGGGAGGGGGAGAGAGGGGGGGAGAGAGAGATTATATTTCCTATATATGTATTTGCCCTGTGTACTGGACTGTCTTTTTTATTACTAGTACTAAAATGATAGCATTATATTTATTTTCTGTTTTTATCTAGATCACCCTATGTCACCTGACAATATGTGATAAATCTGTCAAATTAAAAAAGGGTGACATCACTCAGGAAAATGTTGAGGGCATTGTGAACCTGACCAACCAAACATTAGACAATACTGTTGGTAAGCATAGACTCACCATCAAACTGTTGTGTTTTATTGTTTATAAGGTCTACATTTAAATGTAAATATTTATCTTCTAACTGTTTGATTACATTCATGTAATAATGCTTGGGAAAGAAATGGGTCTTAGAAGTTGCACACAAGATTGTAGCAAAGGAGTGGTATCAATTTGTGGCAATTTTCTTTGGTGAATAAGTTATTAAATTACTTTTTTTTTTAAGTTTTGTTTATATTGCTTCCTTTAAAGATTGTTACTCTAATGTCACCAACAGTAGTCAGTGTATAGTGAGGAAAACACAAAAAAAATGGAGTCTCGTTCACTAACAATCACAGTTTCTTTGAATGGGACAAATTCATGCAGCGTATTCATCAATGGTCTTATAAAGAGTCTACAAGAGTTAGAGTTGTTTCAATGCATTGCCTCTCTAGCTGGGCTTCTAATAGTATTGGGACACTACTTATTAAATGTCTGATTATAACTCAGCTAGCAATTTTAATATGGGAAGGGCTTACAAATTCAATCTAATTTTAATTTGCAGGTGTATCTGGTGCAGTATTCTCTGCCGCTGGGACTTCTGTAAAAGAAGAATGTCAACGTTTAGGTATAAGATAATATTTCATTACTGTATATATTATGTCGTGAAAACTTTGCAAGAAAATATAATACTTTGCATAACTTGGGTAATGTGAAAGTTTTTGACATCTTTTTCTAAATCTCTAACACTCAGATAAACAAGTCGTGTTTGAAAAAAAATAAATTAAATTCTCTATTTTGAGATCTGTTATACCAGCAGTATAACGCCAGGGAAGGTTTTCAAATGTGTTTGATTTTAAAACCTGCTTTACTTGCATATTTTGATCCAGGTAAACTTCCTGATGATGGAATAGCTGTAACTGGAGGTGGGAATCTTAAGTGCAAAAACATTATTCATGTGATTGGTCCAAAGAAGACGACTGAAATTGTGTCATCAGTGGAGAAAATATTACAAGAATGTGACAAAAATAGTCTCACTACTGTTGCAATTCCCGCAATCGGAACAGGTAAATACAAAGTCATAAACTCATAAACAAGATTGCACCGTTAGCTTTGTCTTTTGTATGGCTTGGTTGTTTTTTTCTTGGTTTCACACATTTTTCTGTTATAGGCCAGGTTCATATTGTTCAATTAGGCCAATTTGGGATGGCATGGGGAATCATCCATTTAAGCCGACTGCAAGCTGTCTTCCAGATATTTCTATCATTGCTTTTAGTCAAAACATGTATCAATACTATTTTAAATGTTTTTCAATGCAGAAGCATGAAATCATATACAATGGAATGCACCGAGTTTTTTATGTTCTACAAGGCAAAGTCTCCAAGAAATATAGCACACCAATAGAAAACTAATGACATATACTGTATGTTACATAAATAGAAATTGGCGAATCAGCCCAAATCCGTTTCCCAGATTTCGTCCGCCCCCCCCCCACCCCCCCAAAACTATTTTGTGATGTAAAATCCGTAAACGGATTTGGTCGGTTTTAATCTGCACTTATTCATGAAAAATCACAATTGGCTACAATCCGGTGACAGATTTGTAGAATCCAATACGCGGATTCAGCCATCCGTTGGTAGATTCTTAAAAATTCGCCGACGGATTGCGAAAGCCGCTGATTGTATTGGCAATAATAATAAAAAAAATCTGCAAATCGCGAATTGTCCTTTTTGAGATTGGTGCACGGATTTCTGAGGATCAAAGGAACCGGATGATCCGCTGTGGATCCAAATCCAAAATTCCCCCATCTCTATTCATAAATGAAAACCATAGCATTGTAATCTCTACATGTAGAGTCGGCTTTACTACGGTATCTTTTTTTCTGTTTTATCTCTTTCTTGCCCAGTCTTCTTTCATAATTTGACCTTTTTACAGCAGTGGTTCTCTGCCTTCTTTGAGCAGAGGCACTCCTGAAGGATTGTTTAAATCTCAAGGCATCCGTGTTATTTAGACCTCACATTCCCTCCTCGTTTTCACCCAACATGCTAACCGTTCCTTTTCACATGCACACACCCTCTTCACTGTCACATCATACTCTTCCTTTTACTCAACACACACTCCACATGTATCCCCTTCTCACAGAGCAGATTTACCCTCTTTCTTAATCAAAGATCACATCATCGCCCCCTTCCCTTACTTACACCACACACCTTCCTCCACCCCATGCAAAGCACCCCTCCCTACCTAATACATAGCCATCACACATAACCTACCCACACAAAACCATCACACATACCCTGCCCACACACAGCCATAGCATGTACCCTACCCACACATAGCCATCACATGCTCCTCCCCATCCACACAAAGCATCATCCATACCCCACCCACACAAAGTCATCACATATACTCCACCCACACAAAGCCATCACACATAGCCCACCCACTCAAAGCCATCACACATACCCTACCCACACAAAGCCATCACACATACCCCACCCACACAAAGCCATCACACATACCCCACCCACACAAAGCCATCACACATACCCCACCCACACAAAGCCATCACACATAGCCCACCCACACAAAGCCATCACACATACCCTACCCACACAAAGCCATCACACATACCCCACCCACACAAAGCCATCACACATACCCCACACACACAAAGCCATCACACATACTCCACCCACACAAAGCCATCACACATACCCTACCCACACAAAGCCATCACACATACCCCACCCACACAAAGCCATCACACATACCCCACCCACACAAAGCCATCACACATACACACCCACACAAAGCCATCACACAGCCTCCATTCAAACAAAGCCATCACACATCCCCCATACAAACAAAGCCATCACACATCCCCCATACAAACAAAGCCATCACACATCCCCCATACAAACAAAGCCATCATACATCCCCCATACAAACAAAGCCATCACACATCCCCCATACAAACAAAGCCATCAAACATCCCCATACAAACAAAGCAATCACACATACCCCATACAAACAAAGCCATCACACATACCCCATACAAACAAAGCCATCACACATACCCCATAAAAACAAAGCCATCACACATACCCCATACAAACAAAGCCATCACACATACCCCATAAAAACAAAGCCATCACACATACCCCATATAAACAAAGCCATCACACATACCCCATATAAACAAAGCCATCACACATCCCCCATACAAACAAAGCCATCACACATCCCCCATACAAACAAAGCCATCAAACATCCCCATACAAACAAAGCAATCACACATACCCCATACAAACAAAGCCATCACACATACCCCATACAAACAAAGCCATCACACATACCCCATAAAAACAAAGCCATCACACATACCCCATACAAACAAAGCCATCACACATACCCCATACAAACAAAGCCATCACACTTACCCCATACAAACAAAGCCATCACACTTACCTCATACAAACAAAGCCATCACACTTACCCCATACAAACAAAGACATCACACTTACCTCATACAAACAAAGCCATCACACTTACCCCATACAAACAAAGCCATCACACATACCCCATACAAACAAAGCCATCACACATACCCCATACAAACAAAGCCATCACACATACCCCATACAAACAAAGCCATCACACATACCCCATAAAAACAAAGCCATCACACATCCCCATACAAACAAAGCCATCACACATCCCCCATACAAACAAAGCCATCACACATCCCCCATACAAACAACGCCTTCACACTTACCCCATACAAACAAAGCCATCACACTTACCCCATACAAACAAAGCCATCACACTTACCTCATACAAACAAAGCCATCACACTTACCCCATACAAACAAAGCCATCACACTTACCTCATACAAACAAAGCCATCACACATCCCCATACAAACAAAGCCATCACACATCCCCCATACAAACAAAGCCATCACACATCCCCCATACAAACAACGCCATCACACTTACCCCATACAAACAAAGCCATCACACTTACCCCATACAAACAAAGCCATCACACTTACCCCATACAAACAAAGCCATCACACATACCCCATACAAACAAAGCCATCACACATACCCCATAAAAACAAAGCCATCACACATACCCCATACAAACAAAGCCATCACACATACCCCATAAAAACAAAGCCATCACACATACCCCATATAAACAAAGCCATCACACATACCCCATATAAACAAAGCCATCACACATCCCCCATACAAACAAAGCCATCACACATCCCCCATACAAACAAAGCCATCAAACATCCCCATACAAACAAAGCAATCACACATACCCCATACAAACAAAGCCATCACACATACCCCATACAAACAAAGCCATCACACATACCCCATAAAAACAAAGCCATCACACATACCCCATACAAACAAAGCCATCACACATACCCCATACAAACAAAGCCATCACACTTACCCCATACAAACAAAGCCATCACACTTACCTCATACAAACAAAGCCATCACACTTACCCCATACAAACAAAGACATCACACTTACCTCATACAAACAAAGCCATCACACTTACCCCATACAAACAAAGCCATCACACATACCCCATACAAACAAAGCCATCACACATACCCCATACAAACAAAGCCATCACACATACCCCATACAAACAAAGCCATCACACATACCCCATAAAAACAAAGCCATCACACATCCCCATACAAACAAAGCCATCACACATCCCCCATACAAACAAAGCCATCACACATCCCCCATACAAACAACGCCATCACACTTACCCCATACAAACAAAGCCATCACACTTACCCCATACAAACAAAGCCATCACACTTACCTCATACAAACAAAGCCATCACACTTACCCCATACAAACAAAGCCATCACACTTACCTCATACAAACAAAGCCATCACACTTACCCCATACAAACAAAGCCATCACAAGCTCTTCATTCCATTTTTTATTATTCACAAATTCGTTGGAGTTAAAAAAAAGTCGACACTATTTTTTTTCCCATTTCAATATTTAAAAATATGAAATTGGAGAAAAATCGAAAATTTGCACACAAAAAAGAAAACAAAGTTAGACAATTAAACATTCAAAAATGTAAAATACAAATGAAAATGGTAAAAAGTGAAATAATATTTCAAAATGAGAGAATATATGCGAATCAATTTAAAATATATTGGAGAATTTTAAAATGTTCCAAAAATGATGAAAATACCCCTGCAAATCAAATTTCCTCACGTTTGCCCATCTCTACTTGTACCGTTCTAAAGAAACACAATACACAATAAAGGGCCAAGCAGTGCATGCACCGCAGTGGATCCAGCATACTATATAATGTTTTGTTCCTGAATCCTACGGTACAAGTACAGATATAGTCAGACTAAGGGGCCCATTCTAGTAGCTTTGAGTTATTGGCCCAGGTATGGGGTGCCGGTATCTCCTGTGCATTTAAATGTCCCGGTCACGTGAAGCGGGTGATTTAAACAATGCAGGGAGATACCGGCACACCTTACCGGGGCCTGTAACTCGGGAAGCAGGGACCTGAAATTAATGTTGTTCTGCTCAGGAGATCCCCTGCTTCAATACTCTGTTGTTAAACTAAAATACATTGGTGGATTGCTGAATCCACGGATTGGATTCTTCAAATCCGTCCACAGGTTGTGAAATCTGTGGAGTGTATTGGTAATAATAATAATAAAAATCCACAAACCACGAATCGCCCTTTTTGAGATTGATCCGCTGAAATCCACGGACCATAGAAACCGTCCGATCTGCCGCAGATTCAAATTCCCCTCAAAAATGTGCCCATCTCTACAAATGTTTGCTAATACTATGGGGGTGAAAATTAGGAGAAAATTGATGCAAATTGCGTCACTTTCATCTTGCATTTCTGTGTGTCAGTGTACAGAAACTATTGTCTTTTAGTTTTCTTTGATAAGTTTGGTGCAATTCTTACCCCTGGTTCTCATTACTTTCTCAGCAGGGAGACTTTAAATTAACTCCTCCTATGTTTTCCGTGTTCCTTTAATGTTGGTGAAGTGAATATGCATCATAAGATATACAACAGTAAAATAAAACAGCAGAACGAAACTTGGGCAATTGTGTAACAACGCAAACCATTACTTAAAATACTATTTTGTGTTACAGGAAAGGCTTCCATTGACCCACACAGCTCAATCTCATTCATTTTGGATGGCATCAATAGCTATCTAACAAAAACGACTGCCAGCTGTCTCCAGGAGATTTGTATAATTGCTTTTACCGACGACATTTATCAGAAATATTTAGACGTTTTTCAAACCAGAAGCCGGCATTTACAGGTAAACCAGGGCTGATTGCAGTCTGTTTTATACTATTCAGCAGCTCCGGTCAACAAGTCAGTTTGTTTTTTACATATCTCCCTGATCCAGCCGTAGGTCTTACTTTCTTGCACACTGAAAGAGAGCCTGTGAGAGCCACGGCAGAAGGAACAAAGAGGAGATTCACTTAGCTTCGATATGTAGTATGGCAATGCAATCCCTATCTGTCATTCCAGGCGATGGCAGATACTATGGGACCGCGCTGCAATACTCTGTATTGGAGCTTAGTGAATACTGGCAAATGCGAGGGAACTAAACCAACTGAATTTCCCCTAATGTTTCCTGCCCTGCTACATCCTACACCTAACCTCGGGAACAATGCCTTCAATTTGTAATAAATATTGATATGTTCGAGTAGAGGTGTCATCCAGATAGCAGTGGTGTGTAAAAGTGTGTCATTAAGTTTTAGAGTACATTGATATATGTGAAATGACATTACGTTTTGTAATCTGCCTAATTACAATGATAAAATATTGCCCCAAGTGGCTATTCATTTATATGCAAGTGTTTTCGATGTGCACATTATTGATCTCTTCACAATCAGTTTATATTCGCAATCAGTTTATATTCGCAATCAGTTTATATTCGCAATCAGTTTATATTCGCAATCAGTTTATATTCACAATCAGTTTATATTCACAATCAGTTTATATTCACAATCAGTTTATATTCACAATCAGTTCATATTCACAATCAGTTCATATTCACAATCAGTTTATATTCACAATCAGTTTATATTCACAATCAGTTTATATTCACAATCAGTTTATATTCACAATCAGTTTATATTCACAATCAGTTTATATTCACAATCAGTTTATATTCACAATCAGTTCATATTCACAATCAGTTCATATTCACAATCAGTTTATATTCACAATCAGTTTATATTCACAATCAGTTTATATTCACAATCAGTTTATATTCACAATCAGTTTATATTCACAATCAGTATTCTTTTGCTCCTGCAGCATGAAAGCGTTTGGCTGATGGAACTGATCTAGCAATTGCCCCTCTATCGTTCAATGTGAAAAGTGCAACTATTATATAATGTCAAATGCTATCAAAATGATGATAGAATTGTAGAGTTTCAATAATCCCTTTTAGAACAAGCAAATGTAACATGTGTAAGGGAATTTAAATGACTTTGTCTCTCAATGATTACACAAATGTGAATTAGAAATAGAAATGGACCATTTCGGATTTCAGCAAAGCCCTCAAAATACAAATAACTTAGGGGCCACATTCAGTGACCCTCGGGCAAGGTGGGTGGACTGGGAGTAAGAGCAGGACCACTGCTTTAAAGCTATTATCTGTATTCATATTTACATTTCGTTTTCAAATATTTATTTTTAGGTTGTGCAGCAACAAACGCATAATTCAAGTAAGTACACAACAAGTATTTTGTAATAAATTCTGCGTGGGTACATATTTGTTCAGTATTTCATCATAAGTCACTGTAAAGGAGCACAGACAACTTATTATAATGCAGAGACTCAGAAATAGCGCTGTAGTACTTTAAAGGAAAGAATGTTAAAAACATTTGTTAGATGGAGCTGATATATTAATCAAATATACAAGAATAATGGAATTGCTTAAATCATTCTACTAAAATATATTCACTATTTTATCATTATTGTTTTTCCCTTGTAAGAATACAGTGAATATTAATAAACAGGTATTTTTTTTTTTTTCCATTTTACATACTGTATCTGGAATAGGATTTGTTCCACTGTCATCCTTGACAGCTAGGGGGAGCCAGCTATCTATAAATGGCACGAAAGTCTAATTGTGACATACTCATGAAATTGTGTTATTGTTTTCTTATCCTTTTGTTCTCTCTTTGTAAAAGAAAATGTAGGGTTATTTATAAATCGAGTGAACGTGTTACTATATCAGTTGCCTACTGGCTGAATGCAGGAATAAGTAATAATGTGTTTAGGGCCATCGACAGAGGGGGACAGCTATGTGCTGACCTAGGCCCGGTGACTTAAGGTGCCCAGGCCCCCTCAGGTCATCCAAGCAGTAAAAATACACACACTCGTACATTTGTTGAGAAGGAGAGCGAATTAGGGCCTGGGCGGGAATAGAGGATATTATAAGACTCTGCAGTGTGGGGAAAATGTGTTTTGCTGGCTGTACAGACAGTTGATTATACAGATAGACTACCTAGGATCCAGACCAGGAGTACTTATTCCCTGTAGCCTTCATTATTGTGTGTGTATGGTATTGTGCCCTGTGTGTTTATTGTCTGTCCCTGTCCTAGTGTCTATTTGTGTTAGTGACCATAACCCCAACCACCTTCTTTCTTTCCCATCCCCCCCCCCCTCCGACATATCCCACCTGGTCCATACCTATAATATGTAGCCAATACTCCTCTCATAACACCCCACCCCCCTCCCATGCAAGGGCCCGATCCCTCTGCCTCAGGACTTGAAGGGCCCCTCCGCAAAATTCCACAGGCCCATGTGCCATATTGGACCTACAGAACTCAATTTAATAAAAGCTAACGACATGCTCTTGCCTTATTTATGTTCTCAGCTTTGCATTATCTGACATGTCTGTATCGTAATAATGATTTCATTATGTTTCCAGCATAATTCTGTACTATTACACATACAGTATACATTTATTAATAAAACAAACCTAGCCAGGGGGAATTTAACTTGCCTTTGCATTATTGATGATGGGGCATTTTAATTACAGGCAATGGATGTTAAAAAAAAATTGCAGTTGACTATTTGTGCACATAATCTGAAAAAAAAAGAAGAAAACAGACGCACTGAGAAGACATGGGCCATACAGTACAACAAATCTTGTTACACTCTTGCATGGGTTAGCTAAAATCAGAATGTGTGGTAACAGAAATGCCTAAAAATGCTATGACGACTACAAATGGTTGCTTCATTTATTAGCATGATAAGATTTGACCACAATGTCATCTCTTTCTGTATTACTTGCATGCAGTTCCAGAGCAATTAACCAAGTAGGATGCATTTATCACACTGCTATGAGTATTGCTCCAGAAACACGTACAACAATTTGGTTCTCTGCTTGTTTCACTTCTCTCTCAACGCATTTTGAGATGAGCTATTTTCTTTACTTGAGACAAGAGGTCAAGCAAACTGTCCCACCGACCCTGGGGCATGTTTCCAACCATAAGCCAGATGTAGTTCTTCTGTTTTTATTGGTTGCAGTGCTCCTCAATATAAACGTTCTAATATTTCAGTAATAATTGACATCCCTTCTTCATGGGCAGACATGAGCCCAAAGGACTTCATGGCAGTAAGGATTGTCGTGAATTTGAAAAAGTTGCAAAGAATTTCCATAAAACAAGTCGGAATAAATCAATCCAAGTGATTAAGGTACATTTAAAGGTGACTCAAGTTTTTAAACTTGAATTTTAATCAACTCTTATAGAAATAAAGATAATCCAGCTGTATATGGTGCAGAAACAACATTTTCTTACCATTTTTATGCGTCTTTCATGACAAAACAGACATCAAAAAAGTTATGGCGGGTAACAAAAATTACACAAACCCAGGGTCGCCCTTAGGCTTTACGGGGCCCAAGGCAGCATGCTGGCAGCAGGGCCCACCATGTAAAAACAAAAGGGGGGAAGGGACTTGCCTAGGCCAGCAGCACTCCTCCGGCAGTGTCACGGTGTCATGTGACATCACATTGCCATGGCAACACGATGATTCAGGAGGCGGCCCACTGCGAAGAATGTAAGAGCACACACACACACCACCCCCACGCCCCCACACCTACCCCTCTGCCGGTCCTGAGGCACCGTGCTTCCTTCTCCTTTCAGCGCCGGGATTCAACTTTCGATCAGTGGGGGGAGTTGGAGGGGGATGGGGCCCGTGCTCCCTCCTCCAGATCTCCCCCACCCCCCATTCGGGTGAAAGTTGGATCCTGTGTCGACAGGAGGGAGTACGTGGTCCCTGGAGGTGCGTGGCCCGAGGCAGCCATCTTTCTCACCATGCCCTAAGGATGGCCCTGCCGGCTTCCACCATACAGTAAATAATAATACCATGATAAAAACACGACCGTTCCCGTAAAATAAATTCCCCTTCCTAACATTCGTATATAAGACTGGAAATATTACAATTCAGTTTCCTGTGAAGTTGAACATGTTATCTGTCAGTAGCACAGGAGATATGGTATAAAGTAAAGAAAATGATGTGTCACTTTTCAATAGAGTTGAGAAAAATTGGGCGTGTGAAATCAGAACCTTTCTTACATTCCAAAACCAATCACAAACCCAAAACTTACCCCCCCCCCAATATTTTTAGAACCAAAACCATAACCCGAAAATGAATTTGAACTATAACCAGAACACCACGCCATGTGCCATCTCTGTGTTTCTGCCCATATCTTTTTCATTATTGAAAGTTTTACAATAATTTTCGTTTCTGAATTTTTAGCCATTTTCGCGCTTTGCTATGCCATGTTAGCATTTTCGTGTTTATTTTGAGTTTTTTACATCATTTGGTAAAAATCTAAAACCAAACACATCAAGTTTTTGCAAAACCAGAACCAAAGTGCACACAAAAATTGGAACCAATATCCCATATCCAAAATCAAAACAACATTTATTTTAGAACCAGAACGCGAGCGAAAGTGCCCACCCTTTCTTTTCAACTTTGTTTGTTAGATTGAAAGGATTCAGGACGAGAAGCAATGGCAAAGTTACTCAATTAAAAAACTGTCCATTGACCGGAAATACCCCAATCAGAAGAATAAACATCATCTATATCATGGCACCAGTTTTGATGCAACCAAGAAAATTAATCGACATGGATTTAACCGGAGCTTTTGTGGTAAAAATGGTACGATATACTAATTTGATATTTGTTTTTCCATGTTTAAAACCCTAACTCTAAGGTGTACAAAACCCTCCCAAATGTGGATTTGTCATGTGTCCGTTTGAAAATGCAGCATTGCAGATTTAGCTATGAACAATGGTATGCTTACAATTGCTGAAATGAAGCAGTACTTTTGTATCTGCTGGGCGTAGGTTCTCTTGGGCGCAGGATCCAGATGGTATATGGAAACAAATGGAAAAAACATATACCTGTAGTGTAATATGTTTTAACATGAATGGCACAATTTTTCTGTCGGATCTACAAAATTTGAACTCACATTTTGGTTATCTTGAGTTTTATGTTTGGAACATTAATGTTGCAGAATAAATGGTCACTCAGCCTTATCTTTGCTTCAGGTCTACTGTACTTCTCATGCAGGGAGACCAAAAAAAATATTTCGACTCTATTTCTAATTGTGGACAGACAGACTGTACGATGTGCTTTTTTTTTTTTTTTTTTGGCTACTGGTTTAAATTAATAATTTGTTTTGTTGGTTAGTGCTTTTATTTATTTCATTGATTGTTTGGATAGTGGTTTTATATGTTTAATAGTTTGCTTGGATAGTTGTTTATATAATTGTATTGTTTTGGAATAACATAATTGTAGTAATTTTGTTATTTTGGTGGTAGATAATTATTTGTGATGTGTACTATTAGGCTATTTAGTTCTTTTATTGTTGGGGTGTTTAGGTGCTTGTGTATGTCTTTGATTATTGTTCATTTTTGGCCTTAATTATTTTTATTAGGTTGACCATTGAGTGATATAGTAGCTTATCATGCCCATATTATATGGGTATGATATACCACTGAGCCAATCAATGGGTACAGGGTGGTTATATTGGTGCCGGGGTGGGTGGTTAGGCCCCCCTTTGGGTAGCGGGTGAGGGTGGGTTAACCCCTTAATTACTATAGTGGTTATTAACAGCTAAGGTGATTAAGGGGTTAGGTGCTATTAGATTGTATATTTTCAGGTATTCTTGCTGGCATCGAAGGACATGGACCTACAGTACAGTATGCTGACGAGGATGTCCTTCATGATGGCAGGGGTAAGTTGAACATTTTATTTACTTTATTAATGCTGGCTGGCTAATGTTTTATTTAATAATGGGCAAATGCACTATTATCCATATGTGAATAATAGATTTTGCCCATTACTACTGTATGTGTTTGGGGGGGGGGGGGTTGTTGGGGGTAGAGGAGGTGTATAGTAGGGTTTTTGTGTTTAAAAATATTTTCATTGTGGGTAGCGAGGATGGTTGAAGTTGGCATTTGGCTCTTGGTGGGTGTTTATACCAACCGGGTGGGTAGCAGGAGATGGAGGGAGTGGTTCAGTGAGTAAAGACACTGACTGGCACTGAGAGTTTGAAGCTGGTTCAATTCCTGGTGACAGCTCCTTGTGACCTTGGGCAAGTCACTTTATCTCCCTGTGCCTCAGGCACCAAAAACATAGATTGTAAGCTCCACGGGGTAGGGACTTGTGCCTGCAAAATGTCTCTGTATAGCGCTATGTAAAACTAGAAGCGCTATACAAGAACATGCTATTATTATAATTATTATTCATTACCTTAGTGGTATTAACCGCTAAGGTAATGAAGGAGTTAACTCCACTTGAACCCCCCCCCCTGCAAGGTCTTAACACCCAAGGGCCAAATAACACCCTCACCCACCCCCGCTACCCACAATAGTTAACCCCTTCATTGCCTTAGCAGTTACCCGCTACGGTAATGAAGTTGCCTGTAAATGCATTTTTATTGCATGTGATTCATACCAGGGGCCTCCGGTTCTGATATTAATGGGTATCAGGAGACCCACGGCATCAATCCGATGCAGGAAAAAAGCAATTTATTTTTCTAACTCCCTCTCTCGCCGCCTTCTCTGCAGGTTCTCCCCAGCCTCACGCCAACCTTTCCTGGCGTGAGGATTTTGGGAGAAACTAAGCTAATCGAGGCTACTAGAATTGCATGAGTTTAAGAACCTGGCGATAAGTGGCTTATCACCGATCAGCCGGCGATTTTTTTTGACGGCTGAAATTTGGGGCGATTTATGCCTTTATCGCCCACTTATCGAGGCTTTCTGAATAGCAGAAGGCATTTTGGCCGATAAGTGCTTGATATGTTTTTTCCTTTTGTTTCCATAAACCATCTGGATCCTGCGCCCAAGAGAACCTACGGTCAGCAATTGTTTTAGGCTGCAAGACATTTTATTAATTAAGTGACTCATTTAATTTTGGACTCTTCATCACGTGATTTTGTGTATTATCATCACTTGGTTATTAACAACCTATAAAATCTACTTTTAGAGGTATGATATAGTGTTAGCGTTTGTATATGCTTTTTCTTCCACAGTACTTTTGTATGTGGCTGTTACAGGGCCATATTTACTCAACTGAGCCAAGACATAAGGCACTTTAAAGACCATTAACTAGATCTTAGCATTAATGTCTCTGTCATACCTCAGTATATTGTGCAATGCCAATTTTTAATGGCAATTCTAGCCATTTAGTTTTTGTGTTGTTTTTTCTTCATTTTTTTTTAATATCAGGATTGAAGCCGGGGGTCCCCAGAGCTGAACCCCATTAATTTTATCTCCACTGACCCCGTGCTTCTGGAGGTACATAAATCCGAAGGGGGTGTCAGTATCTCTCTGCAGTTTTCAGTTTCCTCACATAGGCCAATAGGAAGCCGCCCTGATGATGTAACGGCTTCCTATTGGTCCGCAGGTCCCGGGAGCTTGGAAAAGCAGCCACAATGTGAACCCTGGAGTGACTACTGGCACCCCGTACAGAGGCAAGTACCTGTGGAAGCAGGGGGTCCCAGGAGATGAAATTAGTGGGGTTCAGCTCCAGAGACCCCATGCTTCAATTTTGTATTTAAAAAAAATTAAATTAAATTAAAAAAAGACTTGGATTGCCTCTTTAAGAGAAATTATTGAAAATGCATGTAAGGCACTAGAGTCCTTAAAAAAGAGAAACTTGAATAATATGAAATGGAATTATACAGCGTAGAAAGACTTACCTGTGCCTGCATCTCTCTCACCCTAAACCTTTGAAGTAGTGAACCTCTTTTAAACAGAGAAATAGAAATGGTTAATGTATGAGGTTACCAATATCCAAGTTTTATGTACAACTTCACGGAGAATTTTGGGGTGGGAAATTCACTGAGCTCTGACAAAGGGTATCGGAGCTAGTCCAGAATTAACTGCCATTCAATTACAGTAAACTACGGATTGAGCTCTGACGTCCCTCATCGGAGTTTAATGAATTATAGCATTAGTACCAAAAATAGTTCAAAAGAGATACAGCAATGCGTGTTAAAAGAATGGTTGGTATTTTGTTTTTAATTCCATCAGCTACAGCATATGGAAATGGGACATACTTCGCTAAAAAAGCACATTATTCTTGCCAGGACCAGTATTCTGTTCCTGATCAAGACGGACAGAAATATGTCTACCAAGCGGCAGTAATAACAGGAAAGTATTGCGCCGGAAAACCAGGATATAAAGAACCCCCACACATCGATGGGGACCCTAATGCAGACCTTTATGGCTGTGTGGTGGACAATGTCCAGCATCCCTCTATTTTTGTTGTTTTCTGCGATGATGGTGCATATCCTGAATACTTGATCACTTTCAAAATCCCCAATCCCACGCCATGAACAATTCAACGATGTCTGCGAAATCTCACTGCCGTTTCTTATCAATTTTCCTTGTGTGAAGCAAATGGGATTTTGCTTTTATACTGTAGTCTTGAAAAGAGTAAAAAAACAAAAAATAAGGGTCAATAATGCTCCAAATCCGTTATCTCATTCATTAAGTGTGAGCATCTTTTGTCTCAAAATAAGCATAAGTGGTCTCATGGGCTCTATCTATCAGTACACAGAACTGTTTATATTGATACATTTCATGCTCCAAGCTGCATGATATGTAGCAAGTTTGTTAATTAAGCTTTGTACATTAGGCACAGATTTTTAATCAAGGATGTTAATGCAACCTCAGACCAGGCAGATATATTGTCACTGAAGAAATGGCGACAACATACAGTATAATGCTGAGGAATACAAGTGGATTCAAATCATAGGTGTCATTACTTCTTCATAACGGGCACTATGAAAACTCTTCAAATCACAAGCAGACATACATGGGACAGAATTGAAGCAAAGTATCTTGACATACTGACGCTAAGAGGCGCAAAATGAAAATGATACTTTTTACTGCCTTTTTGCTTCACAATTGGTATGTTACGTAGACCCCCCGTCAGATGTAAATTGGGTCAAATTGTGAATGCCATATTAAACAATACTGTACATTGTTTCACTTGAAATATCTGATGTGGAAGAGTAATACAGTGTGGATAGTGTTTCAAAACATCTTAATAGTTTACAGATCCAAAGTGAAAGAGATACGCAGTGGAAATGTTAATAAAATTGAGTATTTTATACATCTTCCTAATCTGTTTAAAAATAGCAATAATGTATTGTAAATAGCTTCTTTTTTTAAAGTAAAAAAAATATATATTTTGATTGAATAAGAACATAACACATTGTTATTGGAAATTGACGGGGCCGGTAATAGAAATGATTTGGGCCCGGGTCACTTTTTTTTTTTAAAGGACCCTCTGCTCCCAATCCCCTAACTAAATTATAGTTACATTGCTCGCCTACTTTTAGGTCTGCTGAAAAAATGACTCCCAGGTCCCTTTCCTCTGTAATGGACATAGTGCCACTAATTTTGTATTCTGTCTTTTCGATTTTTGTAACCCAAGTGCATTACGCTGCATGGACCTTAAATTGTAGTTTGCAAAGAAAGTACCCGGGCGCTATCTCTTTAGGTGCTCATAAAATATTATGTGGAGGGAGAAAAAAAGGGATGTAATACAGCCTTAAGATAATGTTCTTAAGATGTCCTCGTGTGACTCGGACCCCCAACAGGATCTATCCGGGACCCTTAATGACAATGGAAAACAAGAAAAATGGGGGAGCACAATGTGAGGGGGGGTAAGTGGGTGGTGTGTCTTCTTTGACTGGTGATCAGTGTGGTGAAAACACCTCTATTGAAACATCAGTGTATGTAATAGACTTCGTGAATGGGAGGTGAGCATATAATGGTTTGTGTATGAGGGTGGAAAGATATGAGTAAATAACTTACACGGCCTTGTGTAAGTTCAATCCCATCAAGCTTTCTTTAGCTTCCGAATCTTCTTTTAGGGTGTTGATCTTCCCTCCGTCTGTTCTTCTTTGCTCGCTGTTTCTTCAATATTCTTCTTTGGAGACGTTCCTCCGTGATTTTCCTCTCATGAAAATGAAAAGGTGATTAGATCAGGGTATGTAAGTAACAACTGCGGTATAGGAGGGGGTGGTGAGGCAATATATTATTGCAATTTATTGGTATAGTATGTCACTCACACGGGCTAATGTGAGTGTTCTCATATCACGGTATCTTGTTATCTCCCATATCAAATGTAGGAGCAGGACTTCAGATATTTTATCTATAAGTATCTTGCAATACGATTGCAGATAAAATAGAAAGGTTCGACCTTATGGTCACCCAATGGTGGTGGTGAGATGGAATGGGGAAAAATATAAATATAACAGAATACTCACACGGGCCAGTATGAGTACACACTGGTAGAAGTTTCTTTCTGCTTCTATTTTCTTTTTCTTTATCCGCTTCGCTGCTGATGAAAAATGAACTATGGGACACTAAGGTCTATGGATGGGTAAAACTTTATTTAAAACAAACAGTGATATACAAACTAAATGTGGTGGCACAGATAAAAAATGGGGATAAAACAAAAGCAACTGTTTGCTTCTGGGGGAATGCTAAAACACAGGGAGAAGCTCGGTGGTAGGTGGCAGGGGGTCTCTTTCTCCGCGTCCGGATGGAGAGCTTCAACTTCACCTCTTGCCTCTTGCTGTGAACTAAAAAACTGTCCCAAGTGGAGAGCTACGCTTTTCGCCCTGTACAGGGGTTCCTCATGCTCAATGGACAGTTTTTTAGTTCACAGCAAGAGGCAAGAGGTGAAATTGCAGCTCTCCATCCGGACGCGGAGAAAGAGACCCCCTGCCACCTACCACTGAGCTGTTTCAGTAGAGGTGTTTTCACCACACTGATCACCAGTCAAAGAAGACACACCACCCATTTACCCCCCCTCACATTGTGCTCCCCCATTTTTCTTATATATATATATTTCTTAATTAGAGTTGGTGTTTGTATTGACTTTAAGAACTGTTAACTGCGTAATAAAGGGGGACCCCACTTAAAACTAAAGTGGATTTAGGAGACTGATATGTTTAGTGGGTTTAATCTGGATGATTGATGTTTTTTTTTAAATCAGAGACACACACGGTAAGTAAATTCATGTTTTTTGATTCAATGAAACCAGAAAGAAAGCATTTTATGCCATATTTCAAGAAAACAAATGTTGGGGAACATATGGATGTAGATGGCTAGTTTAAAACATGGAGCATTTTAAATAATATTGTAAGTACTACTAAAGCCCTAGAGAACTCATACAATATTTTATTTAGATGGTATTTCACCTCTCCGACACCATTCCTCAAGGGGCACCATCTGGTCTTAAATATATTCCTGCTTCAGCACAGATAACTGAATCAAAAGGACTGAGTTAATGATTGAGCCATCTGTGCTGAAGCAGGGATATCCCCAATACCTCATCTCTTGGTGGCTCTTGAACACTGGAGTTGGCCACCCCCGATTTGGTATTAACGGCCATTGACTTGAATGGTTATTAATGCCAATTAAGCTCAGATACCAGTTATTGGAGCTTCATGAATCCACCTCTTTGTTGAGGTACTTGGGTTAGGTGGCATCCTTAAACCCTTTCCTGCTGGGGGCCCTTGAGGACTGGAGTTGGCCACCCCTGAACTAGTTATTCACTTATTCTAGAATAAGGGTGGGTGGGACTAATTAAATTAACCTGCAGAGAGCTTCCGCCCTCACCCCTGTATTTTACTTTGGGGGAGAGAGATGGAAAAGGGCTTCTCACATAAAAGAATCACTGATATCTCTAGTTGTTTTCCTGGCATCATGCACTATATCTGCACTTTAGCAGCAATTTACTGCTGCCCCAATAGATCACTTACTTGGCTGTATTAGGGATAATCTGAAAATGGAAAACTATTATATTTTATGCAATCTTGCAAGCTTGGATTTAATATAAGCATACAACAAATAAAACCACATCAGGTTAAAGACAATTTTTGCTGATCTCGGTTCCTTGAAATGTTTTGGCTGAATATTTCTCCCCACGTAGACTTTTGAATTATTATCGTTAAGTATTAATAATTTGTCTGTCTAATGAATGTTAACGCCTTTTTATTTTGTTTGCCATTCATACTGTTTATAACCTTGTTTTTCCGCAACTGTATTACTTGATCTCAATATTAAAATAAGGAATTGTAAAATGTACAATATTCTTTTGGCTGCCATAGGTTTAAAGGTTTCTTTATGCTTGTTATCTAATCTATAAGACTATTGGTGGAAGTTTATATCTTCGGTATTTTTCCCCATTATGGACCACAAATCCTACACTCTTCCCCAATTGGTTTGCAATCTATTAGTGAAATTCTACATTCTCATCCCAAGTTTAATAATAAAGGTGCCATTTAGTTGCATCTTTTGATTAAAACAACAACAACAACAAAATGATTTAAGCCTGCTAATCCTGTCACGGTAAACTCCATTTTAGCAGGTACCTATACTAAAGGCATATTACATAGTTACATAGTAGTTACATAGTTATATAGTAGTTACATAGTTATATAGTAGTTACATAGTTACATAGTAGATGAGGTTGAAGAAAGACATACGTCCATCAAAGTTCAATGAATGCTAGATTTAGACGACAGATACTTTATCCTATATCCATACTTACAGTATATCGATCCAGAGGAAGGCAAACACAAAAACCCCAGTGACACATTATCCAATGATATCCCATAAGGGGAAAAATAAAAAAAATCTTCCTGACTCCAGATATTGGCAATCAGATTACTCCCTGGATCAACATGCTTCCCATGTTTACTTATTTGGTATATCCCTGTATACCTTTCCTTTCTAAAAAAGATGTCTAACCTTTTTTTTTTGAAGATATCTATTGTATCTGCCATAACAGTCTCTATGGGTAATGAATTCCACATTTTAACTGCCCTTACTGTAAAGAACCATTTCCTTTGTTGCTGGTGAAATTTCCTGTCCTCCAACCTTAAGGGATGGCCCCGAGTCCTTTGTACTGCCCGTGGGATGAATAGTTCTTTTGAAAGCTCATCGTATTGACCCTGAATATATTTGTATACAGTTATCATATCCCCTCTTGGATGTCTCTTTTATAATGTAAATAAATCTAATTTAGCTAGTCTCTCCTCATAAGTCAGATTGTCCATCCCCTTTATTAATTTAGTGGCTCTTGTTACATGTCCTTTTTACGTCTTTTCTATAGATTAACTCCAGCATAACAGAATACAGCATTCTAGTCTTTGCACACAAAAACAAAACATTTATTTTGAAAATAATTATTTATATAAAAAAATAGTAAGACTGGCCATGATGACGTTCCAAATAAATTATGATATTCTTAAGAATCGTTGCACATAGTAGCTTTCTGTTGGTATCCTCTCCAGATATTAAAATCTTTCTCTTCATGGTGTTATCATTTTCTCCCTCCTGGTCTCCTTTCTTTAAGGCTAACTGCTGTCTATTTATACAGATAAAACCACCCAGTCAGCTAACTTAAAGTTAAGTATTCTCAATACCACTGATGTCATGCGATCTCCTTGTGAACATATAAGAAAATTGTTACTTCAGCATATCATCAGGTTAAATAGCAACTGTCTGTCGCAGCCTCTTATCTCAGCTCGGACCTACAGTTGTCAACAATCATTCAGTGTCAACAGAGCAGTTTAAGCAACTTTAAACCATAGTATGACCTTTTGTGTCAATTCTGGTTGTTAGAATAGGATTGACCATACTGTACCTCTTTTACTTAAAATACTTCACATGTAATTGCATCTACAGAGATCTTACATTATAAGTTCTAAAAGAACCTTCAAACTCATTCCAGTGTTAAAACACATCTCATCTTTGTAAGACATCATTTCAATAATTGTCCTGTAATCATTCATACATATATCTGAATTTCTTACAGCTCCTCTCTGCACTCTCTCTAGTTCCATAATGTATTTTCTAAGGAGTGGTGCCCAAAATTGTACTCCATATTCAAGGTGTGGTCTTACTAATTATAATAATAGCATGTTCTTGTATAGCACTGCTAGTTTTACGTAGCGCTTTACAGAGACATTTTGCAGGCACAGGTCCCTGCCCCGTGAAGCTTACAATACATGTTTTTGGTGCCTGAGGCACAGGGAGAGAAAGTGACTTGCCCAAGGTCACAAGGAGCCGACATAGGGAATTGAACCAGGCTCCCCTGCTTCACACTCAGTGGCAGTCAGTGTCTTTACTCACTGAGCCACTCCTTCTCCTCTACTAATGCTTTATAATGTTGAATAATTACGTTTACTTCCCTTCCATCCATTGCCGTTTAATGCAAGATACCTCAGGGATGTGCTAGTGCCAAGGGAGGACAGCCATGATGGCGGTCCCTGATATTATTTCCCTGTCTTAGTGGCCCCTGACTTCACAAAACATTTTTTTTACAAACCGATGCTTAAGAAGTGGGTCTGAGAGCGCTTCTCTCTGTTTCTTGAGGACGAAGAGCATCCGCTATTATATCTGAGCCGTAAGTAACTGCCAAGAGAGCAAAGGTATTCTACGGTATGTATGTACAGTATGTATATCTTTATTTATATAGCGCCACTTATGTACATAGCGCTTCACAGCAGTAATACACAGGACATAATAATATAACATAATGGGAATAGGCGCTTCAGACGTGACAGTAACAATAGGAAGGGGGATCCTGCCATGAAGAGGTTATAATCTAAATAGTAATTAGGGAGAATCTACAGAGACAGTAGGAGAGTGTTATGGGAAGTGTGTCTGCATGCGGTCAAGGTCAGTGCATTTCAGACGTATAATATTAGCCAGCGGAGCTACCGATATGCTTTGTTAAAAAGGTGTGTTTTTAGATGTCGTAAAGGTGGACAGAGTGGGTGCCAGTCGTATACTGATACTGATAAAACATGAACAACACCACTAGGAATATATAAATATATAGTCATATATGTTTAAAAATGATAGACAAATGCCTGCTTTTCAAGAATCTCTATTGGTTCATGCACAAAAGTTCAGTATCTTAGGAGGGATTCCCTCTGTGCTGCTTCTTGGAAAGCTCTTCCCACGTCGAGATGAGCATCATGCGAGAGAGTGCCCGGCCAAAAACAACGTTTGTCAGAAATCCGCCGGGACGGTGACACAGCCCCTAAAAAGTGTATGTGTGGAAAAAAACGGACATCTGGTGACCATACTCTGGTGCAGAAAGCTTCTCCGTGTGAGCCGGGTGTGGGAGGAACAGCTGAAGAAAAAGTCAGAAGGTGTTGCTGAGATGTACAGTATTGTCACAAATAAAAGTGTAATCCTTACAGATGTGTGGACAGCGTCCTATTAAATACCATAAAGGACCTTTCAAGTTCAATGCACTTTACAATTATGTCAGCAGCAGCCACCTCTGGGGTGGAATCCCAGCAGCACATATGCCAGACATATTTATTACTAGTAGAGATACTGTAAACCAAAGATAAAAACAATGGGGTTTATATACAGTATCAAACGTGATTTATAGGGATTTGAATTAACCTAATTGTTCAGAAATTAAGAGGGTGCCACAGTAATTGGATGATATAAGTAGAAGTGGAAAAAAGTCCCAAGGAGGGGGCATGAATATGAGAGGTGTATGAAAACGTATTTACAGTAAAGTATGTTCTCCACTAGTTCTTTTAAATAAAACTGTATTTATTGTAGAAAGTCTCTCCCCTTTACCTTTATAGTAGGTGTTTATAGAAGTGAGTTCAGGAACTGTTAGGGGTTTATGAAAAGAAATATGTAATGATGGATCCCAGGCATTATAGCGGGTTCCTGAGCCAGGGTGAGGATTTTCCCTCCTTCCTCTTCTTGCCAGCACTGCGTTGGCGCTCGTATCAAAACGGTGTGCAGTCACGTTGCAGGCCTCTTACAGGTTACACATTTGTGTGTGTCTGTGTGTGTGTGCATGCAATACAGCATACAAAGGATACTCAATGGTTGCAGGATAGGCCTCCTGGATGTCTGACATCCTGTTGCACTTTGACACCCCTCTCACTGTCACCTGGACTGTCTCTCTCTATCCCCCTCTTTCTCTGTATCTATCAAACTGACCACCTGCTCCAACATTCCATACGTTCTTCCTGACATCCAATCCCATACACTGTCACCTGTCATGTGTTGCCAGGCAGACAAGGGACAGTGTCTCCCATTCCCAATTGCATCATGTAATAGGTGGAGCAGACCAATTCTGCATTGTTCACAGTATGCACATGTAGCAGGGGCTACATGCAAAACTTAAAATAGGTTTGTTTGTAAATGTAACGGATTTTCTGACCTGGGCTGACCCACCCAATCTCACATTGGCCCCTGTGGTCTTACCAGTCCCCATTACAGTGTAGTGTCTGGTGGTGCACCCGTTGGCAACAGGACTCCTGAGTCTCCCGCATGATGTTGTGTGGGGATTGCCAACCCAGACAGGCAGCTGAGGTAGTGTGCTTGAGTCCTACCTAGATCCAGTGCAGCACCTCCACCTCATCAGGATCCCAGCGTCCGCTTGTGGATGGTCCTGGTGAGGAACTCCTCTGTGGTGCACCCCTCTGTGTAATCACTCCACACTTACACACGAGGGTATGAATTAACAAGATCATCTTTATTGCAAGGTGATGTGGGCCAGCTGCCCCTAACAGTGATTCTTCTCAGCCACTCATGATCACGGTGCTCCCCTTTGAAAGGTATGGCTTCCCAATCTGGTGGATTCCCTATCTCCCCTCAGGGAGATCTTCCCTGTGCCAGGTCCCTGGTCACAGTCTAGGCTTGAGTAGCCTAATGTCTCTTTATCATTATTGGGCTATTAGTTACAGCACTAATCAGCCTTCTACTCTTCAGCCTCAACGCAGGCTTACTCCTTACTTCTAACTCCTCCTTCCAGACTAACTTTTGATCAGTGCTGTGCCTTATGTATCCTCTGGGAGCTGGCACAACTCTGACATCACTAATCATGGATTCAGAGTATGTGGCCACTCCCATCCATACATAGGGCACCTTACCAGGGTATGAGGGCAAACCTCCATGATTACTGCTGGCATGCCCATAACTTACCAGGCCTTACTGTCAGCAGGAGAGATGACTGCAGCCATTTTACAGCATGGTTACACTTGTAACAATGACTAAAACCTAATTCATTAAAAGTTTAACACAAATGAATTGGAAATACATTTTCATAGCATATTAAACAAGAGACTGAGATAAAAAGTCAAAACACCAATAAAAATGAAAACCTTTACTTCAAGTGTGACAATCTTTCCAAGAAGGTCAATTACAGTACACTAATAAGTTAAGATTCTTCTAATTATTTGACTTTTTGGCATCCAGTATTAAGCTCAACCTCGCGATATACAAATGGAAGATTTCAGGATTTCTCTACCTGCACTTTGATCTAATTTTCCAGTTATTTCATGTATTAAATATAGATTTGTGACACATATTCAAGTGTAAAGGGTGTATTCTATTCCCAGAAATATGTTGACTGTATTGTGCAATTCCAAATGTTTATGCTAAAGCCTTTATCATTCAATTCAAGCTTAGCAGTCAAAGGTATGTTGTGCAGATTCCTGAGTCAGTGTGTGAGGGAGTGGAAATTGCTCATGCAAGGGACGATGACTTAAGGGAAATGTCTGGCCAATAGTGGTCTTAGACATTCTTATGTATTTATTAAATAAACCAGGTTCCATCATAAGAAATCCTAGGCAGCATGATTCCATATCTCCACACATACATAGTGGCCATACATTCAGGAAACCTGTGACATCATGTGAGTCAGTTAGCCTGTTACTGATGTTACTTATATTTTAGAATGTTGTATGTTTGTGTTGCAATACTAAGTTTGTTATTTTGTATTTCATACTACAACACATCATTAACTTTAAAATTGGCCAGGGAAGCTGCCTTAAGTGGTACCGGACAGAAGTTAATATAGCAATATCAACGTGAATATGTATATAACTTGTGAGATACCGCATACTCAGTTCAAACGTAAAAACAATTAAAACACACATTAAGGGTGGCACCCGATAGAGGGATATCTGTGGTAAATCCGCAATAACTAGGTATAATTCCCTTTACTAGGTACTCTGATCGCAGATAGTGAGACAGAGTGTATAAATCTATGTCAGGATGTAGTCATAGCCTCCTATCTCGGGGTGGGGTGCAGGTACGGATAAAAATCAATGGGCAAGTGCTGTAAGTTAGGGAAACATATCAGGGATCAATCCTTATCAATAGGTCCCGCGATCAGTAATGCTAGAATTGCAAACAGCATAAAGCACAGAACATGCACAATTCAAAGCCAAACCGCTCCCCACCCACCGCATCAGAGCGATCTCACCCGTTACTCCTCCTCCACGACGACGACGCGATGCCACCCTTAATGTGTGTTTTAATTGTTTTTACGTTTGAACTGAGTATGCGTCACGAGCTATGCGCCGTTTTGGTTTATCATTAAAGTATTTATTATTTTGGCCATTTGGATTTTACTGGTAACTGCCCTCTCACAGTGCTGGGAGCGGTTACTTATCTGTACCCCTTACAGCTTATCTACTAATTTATGTAGTGGGTATTTGAACCCTTAAGACCATCTTCAGCTTTGTTGTGCAGTTAATGGGGATCTTGCAGGAGAACTCTTTGTCTCCTTATATGTTTGTGAATATCAACGTGAATCCTAAATTCTATTGCTTCATTTCAAGGGGAAAGTGGGAACAGATGTTGGGTTCATGCATTTTCTTAATGTTCCCAGCTCCATGAATATGATTAACATGCATTATTTTATCATATTTGTTGACAAAATCCATATTCTTTTTCAAGCGCCACACAGATTAATTTCACAGCTCAGACAAGGCTCTTTAACTCATGACCCCTGAACCACTTCTAATCTGTCTCAGGCCACCTGTTCCTGCTCATTTTAGTTGTCCAATGTTTCCTTTTAAGACCTCACCTGGTGTGTGGATACAGAATCCCCAAAACAGATGCACATTCACCGGGCAGATTGCTGGATGGCTGCTCTTGATGCGCTATTTCGGCTGTATTTTTTCATTTGCTACTAAAGTGTAATTTTTGTTGGGTGTTTTCTACCAATCTTCTATTGATATCAATTGTCCTTGTCAAAAGTAAGTCCACATACACATCTAAATGTAACTATTTAGACAAGTCGGCTAATATTATAACCTCTGGGTGTTTTTGCATTAAATTGATGCTAAATAGAGAATATGTATATGGCAACATACTTAAAGCAGCAATTCAGGCCAGTGGATTTTTTTTTGGCAAATGTTTTCTTTTTATATAGCATTTAAGATAGAAATAGGCTAAAGCGCTCCAATGCAGGTATATGAGAATTACATATGCCAGACCACTAAACAAGGTATAAGGAATGAGTAATGATATTAGTACTTAATGTCCAATGGTATGGGTACTATCCTCCTGAAGACAGGTGGTAGATGGTACTCGCCCACCCATCATCAGTCTCATTGGCAGGTTCCCCTGAACAATATAATACTCACATTCCCTTGAAGTGGTAGGCAGGCCGTGCAGCTTCCAATGTATAGTTGATAAGGTAATAAGGGAAGGAAAAAGTGTATATATAGCATTTAAGCAGGGGGTCTCCAGAGCTGAAGCCTTTTCATTTCAGCTCAGATGACCCCACATCCGGAAATACTTACCCCGAAGGAACTAGGGTGGGTAGGACCCTTTACATTTAAATTGGCAATCAACACTATCAAATTTCTAGGCATATTTATTCCCAGCAATTTTCATCCATTGTATGCGATTAATGTGAAATAATGAAAGAGAGAGAGATGAGAAACAACCGAATAGAGCTTTTCAGACATTTACAAAGGTGCAAACAGTAAATGTTGGGCAAAATAAATGAAACCGTAATTATTCATTCTATTCACTAGTAATATTTACAGGTGTTGAAGTTGCTTAATAAAAGTAGTTGTATTGTAATCCTTAAAAAAAAAGTTTTATATATATATATATATATATATATATATATATTGAAAAAGTCTGTTAAGACGAAACACGTAGGGCTACGGTAGTCTTGTCGCCGAAATTTTACTAGCCTGCTTTAGCTGTATGCCGTATTTAAAGCAATTGGAACTTTAATCTACATCCTCGGGCTGACTGCACCAACGGAGATACTTCCGGATATAATAGGTGTGATTTGACCGTCATCGCGCAAACATCGCGAGACTTTGTGACCGAGGAGGGCAGAGGACTGGAGCACAAGCGCCGGATAGCAGACGGCGTTTCTTCGTGATGGTGCAAACGGATCCTGCGGTTACCGGTTCTTTTATTGCTGTTAAAGACTAGGATTTTATCCTGACATGCCCATTATTATCTACCACTTCGTAAGTAGAATCTATGCATTCGCTGTGTGTCACTAAAGCATACTTACTTCACCATATTTGACTATTTTTCTCATTTATAGGTCTCACCCCGTTTTGGACTCCACAGATTGGACTTTCATAATACCATATCCCTACAAGTGTTTATTAGTTTAAACATTGTTTGCAGTGGTTTGCGCCCTTTGTTTTTTCTTTCCTTTATATTTATTGGAGTTGTGTGTTTCCTACACATTGTGGCAGCATCCATTAGCATCCTTATTATACTGTTTGTTTTTATATTTTGCGCACCTTTACTTTTTATATATATATATATATTTATTAGGACAAAGGTTGTTTAACTGTACTTTAGAATTGTGCAAACAATATATTTGCTTTAAAAAAAATGTTTTTGAAAAGGTAGTTTTTCTAAAATAAAATTTTTTAGTAGGTAAGTAAACCAGTAAGTATGTAAAAACAAAACTAGTTAAACTCTGAGACTGTAAATAAAACAGCAGTGGTGTTCTTTACCACTCTAGAACCATCACTTTGTCCACTGCTGCTCCCAGTCATTCTTCACACTCGGTTTAATTTTCTGCATATCTCTGAAGCATGGAGGAAGTCTGGCACAAGGGAGGAGGCTCAACACTCCCTTATGCTGCCGTGGGTAGTTACTGTGAGTCCCAGTTGTGTGATCAAGCAAATGTTAAACCTTTTACTCTACATTTGTTTAACCATAAATTCTGGGAGAGACTTTCTCTATACTTTGAAAACTACACATCATTTTTTCCCGCACAAGCTGAGCTTTGTCATCTGTGTCTATCTTGAATAGATTGCATGCCATATGGTCAAGATATAATGTCATAAATATGACTTGCTTAGTGTAATCATGGAAAAATATACAACATGTTATTGTACTGTGTCCCCTGGGTACAATGATATCAGATATGAGTTTACATGTCTGCATTTTTAAGGCTGAATGAATGTTCCTGCATAACCCCGCTCCCCTCCCATGAAAGTATATATTTTCCAAAAATACATGCTCCAAAGAATTCAGCCATGGATACTGTGTCTTTCCCCACCAAAAAAATCCGTCTATTGAAAATGGTGTAAATTTTTGAGATAAATAACATGACCACTAATTTCAGATTTTGCATCGACATTTGTAATTCCCGCTTAGTATAATTATGGTTACAAATACTAAATTGCATCACCCTCGATCCCCTTAGAACACTGATACCAAAATGGATAAGTTGACATACTTTATTGGCCCTAACTTAGTAAGACTGTGTAAGGTTCTTTACATCTGACTTTTTCAGGGCTGAACGCAAAAGGTGCACGCCATGATTGGCAGGGCAAAACTGCCCTCTAGCATAAGATTACCCCCATAAGAGTATATTTTTTTCTGAAAACAAATGCCTCAAAAATTATAGACACATTTCTTCTGTAAACCATTTTTTTGTTGTTGTTGAAAACAGTGATCTTTATATTTTTTCAATAAATGTACACTAACTTCGGACTTTGCATCAGACAAGCTCAGTGAAATCACGGAAAAGAATACTAAATACTAACACCCAGGTTCGCCCGAGTACATTGATACCAGATATGCATAGGTTTACATACTATCAGGGTTGCCACCACTCCGGGGTTTGACCCAGAGACTGAGAAATCTCTGGGTGGCGGAATCGACATCTCCCCCTGCAGGGTCCAGTCAACATGGCTCAGCGACGTCAAATGGTGTCACCATGACAATGGGACTTTATGTGGCATCACAGCGTGCCATGACAACAGGGTGTCACATGATGCGTTGGCGCCATAAGGCGTTCCATTGTCATGGCAGCTTGATACCGCATGGTGGTGTGACGTCACATTGTCATGGCAACGCAGTGCTATTTGACTGGACCTTGCCGGGGGAGATGCTGCCGCATGCCGCCGGAGAAGGTAAGATAAATAAAAAATACATTTTAAAAATGTATTTCATAGCAAAAAGTATCCGGGTTAGAATTCAGTAGAAGGTGGCAGCCCTGATTGTTATGGAAATTACAAATCTCAGCACATGAAGTGTACTCCTTAAGAAAGCGCCAGTGACGGAGTGGAACGCGTGGGAGGAGGAGTTCTTTTGTTTGTAGCTGTCATACCTTTTTATGTAGTTTAAATAAAAGTTTTTTAATAAAATTTTTGGCTGGTGAGTTCCGCTTCTTCTGATCCTTTTTTTGTATTGGAGCTGCTATTATATGTTTATTTTGCAACTGTTTAGCTTAAGCTATTGTCTGTATACTGCCACACTCGATTTCTATTGGTTATGCTTCCCCGTGACATCATCCCAATATATTACAAAAAGGGACTAAGAACTCTCTTAAGTCAGAACCCCTGAGGAAGCGCTTTAAAGAGTGAAACGCGTTGGGTGATAAACGCGCAACAGACATCCTAAAGCTAGGCAAGCGACGCTGTCTTCCTGCATTGGACGCTTTTTATCTACTTGTCCCGTCCCTACCCATGATCTCATATTTCAGCAGCAAGAATGCAGGCGCCAGCTGAACGGCGAGCAGTCGGCATTCCGAAAGAGACACACTGTTTTACGTTACTCTGACCTAGTGATGGTTGAAAAGTGCAAATTATCTGTGAAATTCTTAGTGTATCTTCACTTTTGTCACGGCTCTTATTATAAAACGTTATTATACTATTTCTGTATCAATCCGTTTATGCATATTCTGAGGTTCCTTTGTCCCTCACCGGAGAAGTACTTACCATCAGAGAATTTCTCTACACGCCTGTTTATATCATACACCGTGCATGGGACACCCCCTATTTTTGATTCACAGACAAGTTTTTTTTATCTTGACTCATTACACTATGTTTGTCTTTTATTTGTTATATACCCTAGGAATCTGGCACTTTGATTCTCATGGCCACTTTCTATTTCATAACCTTCAGAGCAGCATTTCTTTCAGTGGTTGTTTTTTAATTATTATATTTTTACATAGATGTGCTCACACTTTTACACTTTATATTGTTAATTTATACGATTACTTGCCACCATTTTTTCACCCAAGTGAATTCTTTGCACTTGAACCTTTTGCATATTACTCTAAAATTTCTGGAGCTGGCCCTGCCCAAGAGGTTTTTTTTACTACGTACAAATTGCCAAAACTGTGTCTTTTATGTGTAACCCCTCCTTGCCCGACCCCTAAAGAGTGTCACTATGACGTAGTGTAGAGGTAGTGCCACAGACTCTGTGTACCTTCTCAGGGTGCTGGCATTCGGCTGGCTTGTAAGCTCTCAGGGTGGTAATAAAGGGGGACAGGAACTTTTATACACAGGACAGGCTTTATTGACAGGACAGGCTTTTACACTTACATTCTCTTCCCTCGTGTCCATACATCTCCACAGGGAGGCACACATGGCTTACATCACTCTTGTCTTGCACATAGTCAAAGGGGAATCTCCATTTCTATAACCTCTAAGATCCTGTAGTCCTCATGCAGCCACTTTCCTAGAACTTCTGCCTGGGGATGTAATGCAATCAGGGTTCCCATTTGACCCTCATTAATGCAAAAACCCAGCTGTCCTTTTTAGTGACCTGGTGGGCTTACTTCTTCCAAGGCTGGCGTTGGAGCAACCTTGATACAGTATGTGACAGCCCTGGAGACCCCATGTGTTTGGGAATCCCACGCAAAGGGACCTGCCATGCACACACTCCTTCAGTATATTCTTATGGACTTGCCATTAGCTAGTGAGTGGGCCTATCTATGTAGGGACACTTACCTGACTATAAAACAACAAAGGTGATCTTACATCATTACACATCGTTTTTACACTTACTAGACTAGGACTACATGCAGACAGGTTAAGACCCTCTCCTCTTTCACCTGGAGTCCTCCTGGTGGTCTAAGGCCCAACCCCCTATACTGCTCCTTTTATACTCACCATGGTTACTGGGGAGTGGTTGTACTCCTAATCATGTCACTCCACCCCTGTTACTGGGCAAGATCATGGATGGACTCATGCAACAATACCTTAATGGTCATTGCCTTGTAACAACTCACCAGACATTAACCCCTGATATACCTTTAGTAACCCAAAGTGGTGTTACATATGTAGATTTGAAGATTCTTCCCCAATGGAGCAATTAAAATAATGAATGGCAAATAGAACAAGTTATTAGGCAAGTTAAAACAATAGTTTGCCCTGTAGGGTACAATGCCAGATATGAGATGGAGCTAAAGGCTAGGTAAACTATATTATGGTGCTGTTATCATCATTTCCTTATAACAATCGGTAAAGCGATATTAGACTTTATCATCTCAGTTTCCACCTTATGACTCAGTCTTACAGAATAGCCAGTATTTTTCCAAATTGCCTACAAGAAGGCAGTAAGGTTGATGACTGTTGAAAAGAGCAAGTAATCTTTGATGATTCCCTCCCAAAGCGTCTGGTGGGACCATAACCACAAGGCAAGGCAGACAGGTGGAGATTATTATCCTCATCTTCAAACTAATATATTCAGACGTCATTCTTATTGTGAAATACTACAGCTGCCTGTTTAATTGGAGCAAGCTCAATGAATTCACAGTTGGAGGAAAAAAAAGTCTTGCTTAAAAAGAGAGTGTGGTGTCCAGATGTTTCAGAAGAATTCAGTCAGATGCAAAAGGAGTTTTCCCTTGAAGACATCCCTCTTAAATTGCTGAAACATGAAAATAATGATATTCTTAGTTTTCTTGGGCGTCTTGCAGTTGGATGAAATTTCTGGTTGGGGATTTAAGAACGGAGTTCTGCACAATTCTATCTGGCTAGGTATGTAATGTTTCATTCATACGGTATCAATGCTTTGCATCGGAAATCTCCAGAACAAGACTTGGTGTTATGTAATTACTGCTTTTGGTGTGTTTTTAAAACATAGTGCTTAGATATGCTGCAGTGTAGTATGTTTAATTCAAGAACTGAGAATACAACTCTCGGTGCAGAACACCCAGTTTACTACAGTTTCCTTGAAATGCCTTGTTGGTGAAATCAGAAAAAGTGAAAACATACAACACTGCCATGTATTACTAGCATACGTTTCCTGTCTTTGAGTTAAAGGGAAATACAGCATTTGTAACATGCTCATATGATTACTGTACACTACGCATGCATTGCCCCATACGTTTTGAATAGTATTTAGAAATCATTTGAAACAAAATGGGCTATAATGATGGAAAATGTGATATTATACATTATAACTAATTAACATCTTCCTCTGAGATTTGTAGTTGCTTTTTTGCACTAGTTAGGAGAGGTTAGGTTACCATCAAACAATTGTTTCCCTTATGAGCGAGATATCAGCAAAAATAAGGATCACATTTATGCTCACGTAGTGTTACCCAGCCACATCCACCTTACCTTACACAAAATGTTTTAAACTTTGTAAAGTGGGAACTTTGCTTAATCAACAACTTTATGGTAAGTTACCATTAACAATGGACTGACTTTAGACAACACTGGTGCCTCTGAATGACCAATACTGCACATCTTATAGCTTTACTGCCTCCTTCAAATGTTACTGATAATACATATTTTATAACCAGTCTCGACTTCAAATTGTGTTACCTATACCAATACAGTATGCTTTGTTGCTGCTACCATTTAAATCTGTGCCGAGGGTTTCTGTTGCAATAATGTGTATTATCCTCTAGTAAAACGGTATTACCTACGTAATGTAACCTTTAACTTCATGATAACCTACAGAAATTATAGGGTGATTGGCCCTTTCCATGGAAATTGTATTATGTCCTAATAATGTCAAGATAAATCATTGTGATAGGTTTACAATATATCTTTCAACAAGTATTTAAAATTACCAATCCTTTCATTTACAACTAGCCATAAATCGTAGGCGGTGTCCCATACTCTTGTTTTGTAAGGATCCGCTTTTACACACATTGATAAATAATTGAACAATTGTTTCTATGCTTTTATTAAGAACAGAACAATTTAAACACACCATAGTGGAAAAACTCCACCAACACCTCACACTATGTACTGTATAGTCAGTTACACAATACAGCTGCAGCAGGGACATAGATACAGTATTTAAGGAACTTTTTTTTTAGATACCCGATTTCTCAGTATAATAGTAAGTGAAAAGTATATGCAAAGACTAGTGGAGCGGTTTAACTTTCCTTGTCTCACAATTATTTTCCTATACAATATAACTTCTGAGGGTGCTGTGGCCATAAGCCAGCGAGGAAATGTGTTATGAACTTATTTTAGGAAGGGGATGCGTAAAACCCAAGCGGTTTGTGTATCAAGGCAATGTTGGCACAAAACTGGGTAATTTTTAATCTGCACCTACTGTATATATCAAAGTATTTTGCTCCAATTTTGCCCATCTGCCACAGTGTGTTGGATAGTGTCAGCAAGAGGAGTTAGGGAGGTTTTTCAAGGTGCACATTTTATGAGATGCATCACAGTCTACTTCTCTGTGCACCATTCTTTTTCTCCATTTATTTGCCAAAAAAAAAATACCTACTACTGTATATCTGAATTGGAGCAAGTCTAAAATTCAGAAAATGTTTTTGCATATGCTGCGTCTCCGCCCTTAGAAAATTATCTGCGTTTATACATACATTAGATCCCTAAATAAGGTAACAATTCATGTCCTACCAACCAATTAGATTGTAAGCTCTTCGGAGCAGGGACGCTTTTTCCTAAATGTTACTTTGATGTCTAAAGCACTTCTTCCCATTATGTATTATTTGTATGATTGTCACGTGTATTACTGCTGTGAAGCGCTATGTACATTAATGGTGCTATGTAAATGAAGATACATACATACATGCAACAGAAGTTTTTTTAATTAGTATTGTTTTATTTTACATTACATTTATTACAAATGTTCATGAGAATATAGCATCTCCTTATTCAATAAAAAACATTATTTTGATTGGTAGAAAATCGCATGTATGCGAGTCTTAGACCTCAGAATACCTCTTTCCCTTGAGGCCCGCCTATCATATTTTCCATTCGTTTGTATATATTAGAGACTGAAGTGTCATCTGGAAAAGGGTACTTACTAAAAGAAACACATTGGAACACATCTTAATTTGCCCACTCACATGCAGAAACATTTAAGGACATTCTACTGTAAGTCAGTGTACAATTGTGTATGCCAGCTGTCCTGAAATTACCCGGTGCCGGTCCCAACCCCCTGCTGCCAGGTCCAGGTAATTTCCTGTGAGCTGAAAAAGCGCCGGGTACCAGGTATTTTTTGGGGTACCCGGTACATCACTACTGACTGCAACATCCCACACAAGTTCAACATGAATACATTTGCTCAAAAAAGATGGTGGCAACCACAGCTAACGTGAAGGCCCTGATGAGCGCTTTCATCATGATTTATATTTATCTAAACAATCTTCTAGAAAAGGTTTGTTTAGGTATCATTACTAAAAACCTTTCACATGTATACAATTAATTACAGTAAACGGTGCCCTCTTTCATTGCCCTTATAGGAAGTTCTAATCTGCAAAGAAAATTATGTAAAAAACACACATTTCTGGTTTATAAAGAATAGAGCCGGGGGTGGCCAACTCCAGTCCTCAAGGGCCACCAACAGGCCAGGTTTTAAGGATATCCCTGCTTCGGCACAGGGGGCTCAATCAGTGGTTCAGTTGTTGACCCTGTCCCTTGAGGCCTGGAGTTGGCCACCCCTGGAATAGAGGATATATGGAAAGTTAGCATTACTTTATAAGCTTTAGTTCATGACGTCCACGTGGGGTTGGTTGAGAAATTGTATTGCATTTTCACTACTTCTCATATTTGCACTGTACAGTTTCCATGATGAACACAATACTTAATCAATCAAGATGGGGAACATATGATCCTGAACATTCACAATCACCAATTCCCAACAACCAAAAACACTTATTGTTACTTTTATACAAAATCAAGACTGAGGTAATGCACATAATTGCATTTTGGACTATTTACTAATACAAGAAACTGTTCATGGAACACTTTGTTCTTTTCTGGGCAACAAACCAATGTCCCCTGCCAATAAGATGGCTGCTTTGTGTGGCGTTGGCACCAAGTTGTGCCATCTGATATATGCAATTATAGAGGTAAACTAGTTCCTTTTGCCTACATTTTGTTAAACAATATTATAATTGTTCTATTCTGCAGAACAAGCAGCTGGAGTCTATCACAGAGAATCACGGAATGGAAAATACCAACTTACCTACAGAGAAGCAAAAGCTGTATGTGAATATGAAGGAGGACATTTGGCTACATACGAGCAACTTGAGGCAGCACAGAAAATAGGTAAAGGGTACTATACATTAGTGTTAAAGCCTAGGTTCAGAAGGGATCGGGTGCTTTAATCTGTTACAGACCTTAATGAATCACCCCATAACAGGGCATAAACCTAAAGAAGCACGTAATGGAAAAATAAATAAAGGCACCTTCGGAGGTATGTATCTCAGGAAGCAGGGGGTCCCTGGACGGAGCTGAAATAAACGCGGTTCAGCTCCTGAGACCCCCTGCATCAAGCCTAGTGCAAAAAATACCCAGACCTTTATCCCTTTGAATGCCAGAGGGGCCGCGAGGCCAGAGTGCCGCAGCACTTGCGATCACGTAACTGGTTGGCCACGCGGTCACATCACTGATGATGAAGCAGAAGGGGAGGAGTCATCCCTGTTCCATCTGCCATCCCTTCAGTTTGCGTACAGATCGTAGTATAACTTCGTGTTCACTCAAGACAATGTAGCAGTTAATCATGTTTCACCCATTTTGGGTTGGCATTCATTTTATCCCCTGGTAGGTAAAATTACATGTAATTGGCTAAGTAATTAGAAACTGGACTATATTCATCTCAGATTCCCTCAGCAGTGCTATGGTTAACTCAGGAGGGGGAGGGTGGTGCATTACTTAAGTTATGGGTGCACAAACATTTTTGCTGCGCCTCCCATGCCTGCTCTCCTCTGTTATTGCGCCGTCCCCCCCTTAACTCGCGCAGCGTCAAATGACACCACAGGGTCATTTGACGTCACGTAACCATGACAACCATGATGTCACATGACCCTGCGGCATCATTTGCCATGGTCACATGTCCTGAAGCTGGCTGAATCTTAGTAAGAAGAGGTTGCAGAGGCCTCGTGTGGTCCCCATGCATTTAATTTAAATGCCTTGGGGAAGAGTGCGGGACCTCTGCAACCGCCCGCGCACCCCCCCACAAAAAAATCTCACGCCCCCCAGTTTGCACACCGCTGACTTAAGTCATATATGTACATCCTCCCTATAATCAATCCCAGAGAAGTATGTATCTGACTTACATCTTTACATATGCAGGGAAGAAGGATAATAATGAAGCTTAGGAATTTCTGAATGTATCAATTAACATGACTGCTTTGCTTAAACACACTATTATTAGCACACATAGCTGCTATTTAGAAATACAGTAGGGCCCCGCTTTTCGGCAGCCCGCTTTACGGCGTTCCGCTCATACAGCGGTACCAGGAAGGGGGCTGCCATGTCTGCACATGCGTAGAACAGGGGCTGCCCAGGTCGCGCATGCGCAGAACGGAGGGTGTCAAGGTTCCACATGCACAGAACGGAGGTCGCGTATGCGTACAACAGAGGTTGTGCATGCGCAGAAGGGGGAATTGCCGGTCTGCGCATGCACAGATGCCAAATATCGCCAGTTCCGCTTTCTGGCGATTTTCGCTTTGCGGCAGGGCCATAGAACGGAACCCGTCGCATTACCGGGGCCCACCTGTAAGTACAGTATTTTAGTATCAGACCACATGCATGTATGTACAAATAACTTTGTATATTAGCACACATACATGGTATTTAGAAATTACTCATGTTTCATTACCGAACAAATGTTGTATTTAGAAATAGCTTCCATTAATCCATTTCCATGTTCTAATGAAATTAATTACAGGTATTTGCACATACAATTAGCTTAGTCAATATAAAGTTTCCAAAGGGAAAATAATACCTATTCCTGTTGTGATTAATGTAGTATGCCCTGGGCCTAAGAGGGGAGCACTAATCATGTTTGGCATCAACTAGCAATATCCACGTATTCCTTTCAACGAGAAGTCCCCTTAAAACAGAAGGACACTTTTCTTATGCAAAACAACTCAGGTCAGCAATCTTGATTTATGTCCTATGGGTAAATTTACTGTTCTCCATCACATTGCAGAATAATATGTTACAGGCCCAGGGTTTCAAACTCCATGACCACAACACACGTGCAAGGATTTACATTATTTAAATAAAGGGCCAGTCCCTTACTGTAAACAAGCTCTTAAACAAGTTGGTGGGAAGATGTGCATAAGTACATGTTCCGTTTGTGTATGTACAGTGGCGAGAAAAAGTTTGTGAACCCCAAGGATAATTAATGACATTCCATAGTTTTTCCATTATAACCTTCTTGGATCAAAACCAGTCTTTTCTTAAATATCCAATAGGGTTTATATTAACTAATTCCATGTCTTTTGAAATAAAATTATGTATGAATTAGACAAACAATGAGTAATTGAGTCAGGGTATGTGCAAAAGTAAGTGAAACCCTGGTTTTATCAACTAAATTAAAGGAGATAATTACAATCTAATGTTTAAATAATTAAATAGATCTACAGGGGTGAGTTTGGGAGGCCCTAATCTATATCAAGCGCAGAGACTTTGTGAGTTTGGTCTTCACCATACGGGTGTGTGGAAACACGTCATGCCACGATCAAAAGAAATCTCTGATGCCCTCAGAAAGGCAGTTATTACTGCTTATCAGTCTTGGAAGGGTTACAAAACAATTTCTAAGGATTTGGGGTCCACCCAATGGACTGTCAGACATAAGTTTACAAATGGAGAAAGTTCAAGACCACAGTCACGCTGCCCAGGAGAGGTTGTCCTACCAAAATGTATCCAAGAACAAACTGGCAAATCATCCAGGAAGTCACAAAGAAGCCCAGAGTAACATCTAAGGATCTGGAGGCCATACACCTTGGCTAACTATCAGAAAAACACTGAACAAGAATTGTGTTCATGGAACTATAGCCAGGAGGAAACCACAGCTCTCTAAAAGAGAACATTGCTGCCCGTCTAAAGTTTGCCAAAGAGCGCATAGATGATCCACAAGATTTCTGGAACAATGTTCTCTGGACAGATGAGTCAAAGGTAGAACTTTTTGGCATCAATGAGAAATGTTATGTTTGTCAAAAACCAAACATTGCATTCAACCAGAATAACCTCATCCCAACCATCAAGCATGTTGATGGGAGTGTGATGGTTTGGGGCTGCTTTGCTGCCTCGGGACCTGGATGGCATGCCAGTATTGACACAACCATCCATTGTATCAAAAGATTCTAGAGGAGAATGTCAGGTCCATCCGTTCGTGGACTGAAGCTGAACCAAAAGTGGGTCATGCAGCAAAACAATGATTGTAAACATACAATCAGATCTACAAAAGAATGGCTACAGAAGAAGAAATTCTGCGCTCTAGAATGGCCTAGTAAAAGTTCGGACCTAAACTCCATTGAAATGTTGTTGTAGGACTTGAAGCGAGCACTCCATGCAAGGAAGCCCTCAAATGTCACTGAGTTGAAGCGGTTGTGTAAGGAGGAACGGGTCAAAATTCCTCAAAACCGATCTGAGAGACTGACCAGCAGTAACAGGAAATGCTTAGCTGAAGTTCTTGTTGCTCAAGGGGGCGCCACCAGGTACTGAATATAAAGGTTCACATATTTTTTGACACATGAATATTGAATCATTTGTGGATAAATAAATGTTGAAAAAGTATCATGTTTTGTTTGTTCAGGTTATCTTTATCTATTATTAGAACTTGGCTTAAGATCTACTAATATTTTATTTTTGAAATATATGAAAATCCTAAAGTGTTCATAAATCTTTTCTCGCCAGTGTGTGTGTGTGTGTGTGTGTGTGTGTGTGTGTGTGTGTGTGTGTGTGTGTCTATATATGTATATATATATAATACTTGTGGTGTACATTCACATGTCTTAGACTGGTTTGCAACCCTGCTTTTCGCCATTATCACCTAGCATACAGTGCCTTCACTGCAGCAAGGGATTCTGGGAAATGACATGCAAATTAGCACACAGTGCCATTAGCACACGTTTCGGTCCTCGTAGAGGGACCTTCCTCAGGGCGGTGCCTTGAGGAAGGTTCCTCTACGAGGACCGAAACGTTGCCGGCCCTGTGTTCACAATACACACTTTTTGGATTATTACTGCAGTGTGCTGTCTTTTGTCATCAGGATCCCCCTGGTTACCACATGTCTATATATATATATATATATATATATATATATATATATATATATATATATATATATATATATATATATATATATATATATACAGATATATAGATATATATAGATATATATAGTGATACAATCACTGTCTCTAGTTGCAGGAATAGTGCAGCTAGTGTAGATTTACAGCATGCAAGCAGTTAATCTCCCCTGGAGAAGCTAGCCACAGGTGTAGCAAATTAATTAAGCAGCACTCCTGAAGAAACAGGAGTTTTAAAAGTCAGGAAGACACCTGCACACGAGAGACTGCTTTTTCCCAGAGAAGGGGAGAGAGAGAGAGAGAGAGAGAGAGAGAGAGAGAGTGTTTTCCCCAGCTAGGAAGAGGCTGGCACAGTCCCCTAGGTTCACTGGACAGTGGTCACGGAGCCTGTTGGGACTGCTTGCGTTGTAAATCCCAGGAAGAAAAAGGAAGGACACGAGACTGTGCTGAAGCAGGGATGTCCTGTCCAGGACCTTGCAGCTGTTGCAGGGTCCAGAGGGAATTACCCGGAGCCCTGGGAGGAATTCCCTAGACTCTCGTGGGGCCGAGCTGCATGTTTATTCGGTCTCCTATGAGGGTGTAGATGTTTTTTTTATGATTTGTTTTGCCTTAAAGGGACGGTGGGCCTGTTATTGTATTATTTAACCCCTGTAAATAAACCCTGTGTAAAGGAGTACAGAGTCTCCTGCCTTAATATGGGACTTAAGATACTGCAATGTGATGCAGACATAACAATAGATAGATCAGGGCTGGATTAACCATTAAGCAAAATAAGCACGTGCTAAGGGCATCAGGGGAAGAGGGGCACCACAGAAATTTTCCATTGCCGGATTTACCATGGACCATATGGTGCAAAACTGCAAATGGTGCAGCTGAAGCAGTTTCCACAAAAAGGGGCTCCACAATAAATGAAAAAAATACATACATATACTGTACAGTATATAAAATAATAAAAATAATAATAATATAGTAATAATAGAGGTTAATGATATACATTAATCATGGGAATAAAAAACAGAAAAGCCAGCGCCTCCAAAATGGAAAAAATAAAACTGACCAAATAGAGTCCAAGGGTATATGGAATAGAGTCCCGAGGGGAATCTTCAGTGAAGTCTCATAGACAGACAAACAAACATAAAAAACAAAAACGAAAAAGACAAAAGAAAAAGATCACAGTGCAACTAAACAAGACCAATATATACAAACAAATACGGAAAAGATTGGCAAAGAGATAATCACAAATTTATTGCAATTAAATAAAATATTAATAAAACAACAGACACTGGACGTACAAGCCCGCAGGTCGCACGGTGTGTCGGTGACGTCACACCACAGCGTGAGGACAGGGGAAGCGCTCGAGAGAACAGTGAGGCTCTGGGAGCTGAAGAGCAGTCAGGAAACAGCAGTGCACAGACGGGAGAGGATGATGCACGTCCAAGCCAGAGCAAAAAGACCACTCTACGCGTTTCGTGACGTCAGTCACTTCGTCAGGGGCATGGCGGTGTCGGCAACTCCACTAACAGCGTGTAGCCCTGGTCCCCCCTCGGGGTACCTCTCACCCATCTGGAAGGTCTGCGTGAGTGGCTACAGCGGTCGCCCTTGAAGTGTGGACTCTTGGAAGCTGTGCTGCTGTGCTCCATCTCTGCAGAAGCTCTGGTCTGGATTAAAAGACAGTTGCTATGGGTTTTTATTCTTCAGCTCTGCTGTAAGTAGGATTTTAATTTTACTCCTACCGGATGATTCAACTTATTAGTGTCTTTAGCCCTACATTCATGTGTCTGTTGTTTTATTAATATTTTATTTAATTGCATGAAGTTTGTGATTGTTTGTATATATTGGTCTTGTTTAGTTGCATTATGATCTTTTTCTTTTGTCATTTTCGTTTTTGTTTTTTATGTTTGTTTGTCTGTCTATGAGACTTCACTGAAGATTCCCCTCTGGACTCTATTCCATATACCATTGGACTCTATTTGGTCAGTTTTATTTTTTCCATTTTGGAGGCGCCGGCTTTTCTGTTTTTTACTGCTTGTATTGGTTTGTGTACAACTTTTTTGCCTAGGCAGCCCCCACTTTAAGTTTAAAGTGTACTTACTGTATGTGTGTCACTTATAGTGTCATCTATTTTTATTCACTGCATTAGCGCTGTTTTCACTGCTCTTCCCTTTTATTAATCTTGGGAATACAACAATATAAAAACAAGATTCAGTCATGCTAAACGTTATTGAATAATTGTAAAAGACAATATTGAATGTGCCTTTCCAAATGTAGACATTTGCTTTAGTATATTTTTAACATTAATGGTCACAAATTGCTCAGCTGAGCGTTCATTTTCTCAGTTGAAGTATATTAAAAAATCCCAACAGAACAACTATGCAACAAGGCAGGCTGGGTGCCTTATCTGTACTAAGTATAGGAGCAGATGTGTTACTGTAGGTAAGACTAGTTTTGATCAAAGACTTTACAATTAGAAAGAGTAGGAGAAAACTTTTCAAATATAAATAAAGTGGAAGTATACACAAATAAATATTATTTTCCATCTTACTGTAAGTTTTATTTCATTTCGAAAAATAACATTTTATTTTACGGTTTATTATTGTTTAAATTTTGAATTAGATATATACTGTATGGGGGACCAAAATCTTTTAAGTGCTTAGGGCCTCTAAAGGTCTTAATCCGGCCCTGAGATAGATAGATAGATAGATAGATAGATAGATAGATAGATAGATAGATAGATAGATAGATAGATAGATAGATAGATAGATAGATAGATAGATCCAGCAACATATGCTGCGTTTTGCAAAAGAGATGTTCGAATAAAGGGAAATATAATTACATGGGGCTACGTGTATCAAACATAAAACACAATAAGGAAGAAGTTATCAGTGCTCTGAAGATCAGATAGTTGAGGAGTTACGTTTATTATTAATATAATTTCTTTATAGGGCACCAACAAATTCCAGATGCAGAAAGACATGAGACAATACAACATAGAACAGGGTTGGCCAACTCCAGTCCTTAAGGGCCACCAATAGGCCAGGCATTAGGGATATCCCTGCTTCAGCACCGGTAGCTCAATCAGTGGCTCAGTCATTATGACTGAGCCACATGTACTGAAGCAGGGATATCCTTAAAACCTGACCTGTTGGTGGCCCTACCGTGTGGTAGGGGTGAGGAGCTTTTTCAGATACGGGGGTAGCTTGCCCAAGAAGTATTTGAAGGCAAGACAGGAGAGATGAACTTTGTGCTAGGCCAATCTAGTTCTTTGAGCATCCCGCAGTGATGTGTGTTGTAGTTACATTGGAGGACAAGGCGGAATATTGAATTGTAGAGGGCGTCTTGTTTGCTAAGGTGAGATTGAGGATCTGTGCCATATACTATCTCTCCATATTCTATTTATTGAATTGGCATCTGCTTTGCGATGTGCTTTCTGACCAGCGGGCTTATGGAGGATTTGTTCCTCTAAAGTACACCTAGTTTGGCTGTCAGGGTATCAATTGGCCACCCAAATGTTAAGAGGGTGTCAAACCATTTGTCCAGATATTTGAAACGAGTGACAGTGGCTAGGATGGTATCAGAGTTGGTTCTGATCTGTAGCTCCATTATTGGTAGCTTTAGAAATTTAGCTGTGGTCCCAAATACCATTGTTACAGTGTTGTCAGTGTTTAGAAACAGTTTGTTTTGGGAAATCCAGTTTTCAAGTCTTACAAAAATCAGATTGAAGTAAGTGTTCAAGGTCAGAAAGGCTAGGGCTGTGTGCATATTAGATTGTGTCATCTGTATACATGTGTATTGAAGCTCCATTACAAGCAATAAGTAGATCATTGATGAAGACTGAAAAGAGTTGGGGCCCCAGAACAGAAAATAAAAATTATAGTACCGTGCACCAGATAGGGATATATCATGAAAAATGTGACTCAAATTTGTTGAAGTGATACTTAAAGTGTCAATTGTTATAATGAATTAGTAATAAAGTGACAAATCACCGGGTAGTCGCATTCTAGTGAGTGTAATCGGAATTTGCCGTCAGTGTGGGACCTTCCCTACATTTTGTTTGAGCCACGAGAGGTGCTGATCGAGCTTGGACTGACGCCGGGATCCAGGAACCAACAGCCCACCATGAGGACGCTGATCACCATGTACCTGTTAGCGGAACACAGGAACCATCGCTTGGTGCGGGGATCAGCTGTATGCCACTGTGGTAACATGTACCTAACATGCAAATGCCTGTTTGACTCAAACTGATGTACATGCAATACTCACCTGCTCCATTATAGAACAATATATTTATTATTACTACACCATGAGAGTTGTGCGCTGTCTTTCTTCTCTTTACTAGCCCCAGAACAGAGCCGTGTGGGACACCACAGGTGATATCCAAGGGGTTAGAGCTAGAACCCGAGATAGGCACATGTTGGATCTGGTAGGAAAATGAGGCAGTGCACAGCCAGAGGTAACAGAAGGAGGCTCACGGTTTATAGCAAAACAAAAAGTTAATTTATTACATTAAAAAAGTGGACAAAAAGAAGTCCCCCCTAAGCCACAGCAGGGGTCCACCAATGCGTTTCGGGCAGTATGCCCTTTATCAAGGTGTACACAACAACCATAGAAGCTCACATTTATACTACAGCGCCGATCGCGCTATCGCGTGACATCACGGATGGTGCAACCAATCAGATGGCATCTCCTATCAGACATGTCCCGATTGGATATTGGGATCGCGTCATTACAACAAACTTTATTAAGCCTCACATATCCTCAAATACAATGCAAGGGATATGGGCTAAAGGATGGTGCTCTCCGATTGGTGCACTGAACTTGGGAACAAACACAACTTTATTAAACTAACATTTTACAGTTTAAAACGTCTGTCACGACAAAAAAGGCTTCCAAACCCTAGTGCAAAAAAGGGAAAATAAGACAAAACAAACGTTTTACAAAAGGACTAACACAAATAATAATAGTAACAATAAATAAAATACAAAAAAAGGAAAATAGCGGGGAAATCTAGTAAATAGCGGGGAAATCTCCCCTAAATATATCTTCTTCTTCTTTACTATTACTATATATTTGTGAAAGCGTCATATGTTTCTATGTCTGTATGTGTCTCCCTGTGTCCCTCCCTGTGTCCCTCCCTGTGTCCCTAGCGGCAATCCCATTGGACCTTGGGCCAGGCCAATGAGATTGCTCCCTTGGCTCGGCCGCCCCTGCACACCTGCGGCTCTCCCCTCACATAGGCCGCTCCCCCAACTGACCATCCCCGAGAGCGCTCCCCACGGCTCTCACCACCCATAGGCCACTCCCTCACCCGGTGCTCTCCCTCAACCCCCAACCGCTCCCCCCCTCTCCCCCCCTCCCCCCCGCTCACCCCCCCCCCCCCCCCGGCCACACACACAGAGCACGCTCTCTGCGGCTCTCCCCTCACACAGGCCGCTCCCCGTCCCAGAGGCCGCTCCTCCGGCTGTCTCTGCCTCTCCCCGCGGGAGGAACAGCACCTCCTCACCGGAGCGTCTCAGCCTCTCCGCTGAGGAGCCCGAGGTGGGAGAGGAGCGTGGCCGGTACCTGGACGAACAGGAGCGCGGCCGTGTGCAAGGTCAGTAAACGCAGGGAAATGGGTTATTCCCTGACTCCCCCTGCCCTTTGCACCCTCCCTGCCCCCCCTACCCTCCCTGCCCCCCCCCCTACCCTCCCTGCCCACCTGCCCCTTGCCCCCCTTGCCCTTTGCCCCCTGCCCTCCCTGCCCTTTGCCCCCTGCCCTCCCTCCCCCTGCCCTTTGCCCCCTGCCCTCCCTCCCCGTGCCCTTTCCCCCTGCCCTTTCCCCCTGCCCTTTGCCCCCTACCCTCCCTCCCCCTGCCCTTTGCCTCCTGCCCTCCCCTGCCCTTTGCCCCCTGCCCCCCCTCCCCCTGCCCTTTGCCCCTTGCCCTCCCTCTCCCTGCCCTTTGTCCCCTGTCACCCTCCACCTGCCCCTCCTCCCCCTGCCCCCTCAGCCCTTTTCCCCCTGCCCCCCTAGCCCTTTGCCCCCTGCCCCCCCTGCCCTCCCTCCCCCTGCCCTTTGCCCCCTGCCCTCCCTCCCCCTGCCCTTTGCCCCCTTCCCTCCCTCCCCCTGCCCTTTGCCCCCTGCCCTCCCTCCCCCTACCCTTTGCCCCCTGCCCTCCCTCCCCCAGCCCTTTGCCCCCTGGCACCCTCCACCTGCCCCCCCAGCCCTTTGCCCCCTGCCCCCCAGCCCTTTGCCCCCTGCCCTCCCTCCCCCTGCCTTTTGTCCCCTGCCACCCTCCACCTGCCCCCCCAGCCTTTTGCCCCCTGCCCCCCAGCCCTTTGCCCCCTTCCCTCCCTCTGCCCTTTGCCCCCTGCCACCCTCCACCTGCCCCCCCAGCCCTTTGCCCCCTGCCTCCCCAGCCCCCCCAGCCCTTTGCCCCCTGCCCCCCTGCCCTTTTCCCCCTGCTCTCCCTCCCCCTGCCCTTTGTCCCCTGCCACCCTCCACATGCCCCCCCAGCCCTTTGCCCCCTGCCCCCCCAGCCCTTTGCCCCCTGCCCTCCCAGCCCTTTGCCCCTTCCTGCCCTTTGCCCCTCCCTGCCCTTTGCCCCTCCCTGCCCTTTGCCCCGCCTCTCCCTTTGCCCTGCCCCTCCCTGACCTTTGCCCCTCCCTGCCCTTTGCCTTGCCCCTCCCTGCCCTTTGCCCTGCCCCTCCCTGCCCTTTGCCCTGCCCCTCCCTCCCCTCCCTGCCCCCCCCACCCCTCCCTGCCCTTTGCCCCCCCCCCCCGCCCCTCCCTCCCCTTTGCCCCCCCTCCCCTCCCTGCCCTTTGCCCCCCTGCCCTTTGCCCCCCTGCCCTTTGCTCCCCTGCCCTTTGCCCTCCCCACCCTTTGCCCTCCCCACCCTTCTACGCCCCTTGGTCCCCCCAGCCCTTCGACGCCCCTCCCCCCCCCCCGCCCTTCCACTCCATGCCCCCTGCCCTTCCACGCCCGGGCAACGCCGGGTATATCAGCTAGTAATTAATAATGGTTATGTGTGAACCCAAGTTGTCCGAAGGAAAAAAGATATTAGATCAGTTTTTAGATAGAAACAACAAAAATAATTGAATATAATACAAAAGATCTGAAAAGTAATTAAATATATATCAATTACAGAAAGCTATGATCAAAAAAATTGGTAAAATAATTTTAAAAGAATGGTCTAAAAACTGATCTAATATCTTTTTTCCTTCGGACAACTTGGGTTCACACATAACCATTATTAATTATATATTTAGGGGAGATTTCCCCCTTTTTTCTCTGACTTTAGGGTTAATTTATGGTTAGTGTGCTTAGTAGTTTTGAAGGAAAGGGTGTAAAAGTAAAAAGTAAAAATTAAGAGTCATGTTATAACTTGCTTTGTGCCCTCCTGGTCTTGTAAATGTTCCATTGCGCAAATGTGCTATTTTTGAATTGTTATGCTTCTTAGGGTATAGTAAAACCTTTACTTTGGGAGTTAATATATTATTTCTTTCATAATCATTTGATTAAGTAGCACTTTTTTTTCAAATTTAATTTTTAATCTTTAGCTTTAACTGCTATTTTCCTTTTTTTTTGTATTTTATTTATTGTTACTATTATTATTAGTGTTAGTCCTTTTGTAAAACGTTTGTTTTGTCTTATTTTCCCTTTTTGCACTAGGGTTTGGAAGCCTTTTTTGTCGGCACAGACGTTTTAAACTGTAAAATGTTAGTTTAATAAAGTTGTATTTGTTCCCAAGTTCAGTGCACCAATCGGAGAGCACCATCCTTTAGCGCATATCCCTTGCATTGTATTTGAGGATATGTGAGGCTTAATTAAGTTTGTTGTAATGACGCGATCCCAATATCCAATCGGGACACGTCTGATAGGAGATGCCATCTGATCCGTGACGTCACGCGATAGCGCGATCGGCGCTGTAGTATAAATTTGAGCTTCTATGGTTGTTGTGTACACCTTGATAAAGGGCATACTGCCTGAAACGCGTTGGTGGACCCCTGCTGCGGCTTAGGGGGGACCTTTCTGTCCACTTTTTTAATGTAATAAATTAACTTTTTTTGCTATAAACCGTGAGCCGCCTTCTGTTACCTCTGGCTGTGCACTGCCTCATTTTCCTACCTGTTCCTGCTGCCAACCTGGGAGATTGCATGCCTAAGGCCTTGGACATAGTAAGCACTTAGGTGCTGCCGCTCGCTCTACCAGGAGCTTTTTGCTGTCCTGGCAGAGGAGACAACAAGCGCGCTTGGGAGGCGGGTATCACTATGTGTGTGTCACTTGGTAGCTGTCAGTGTGTGTGTGTGTGTCACTTTGAAGTGGTCTGTGTGTTTGTGTGTCACTGGGGAACCTGTGTGTGTGTGTATATGTGTGTGTGTGTATATTATATAATATTTTAAAAATTAAAAAAAAACGACATATTGTGAGAATAAATTATTTATTAACATTGTGCAACTTTGATAAATATATTCACACACACACGCGCACACACACACACACATACATGCACGCACACACATGCACACACACACACACACACACACACATACACATACAGTACATATACACACACACACACATACACACACATACACACATACACACACACACACACACATGCACACACACACACACAAATGCACACACACACACACATGCACACACACACACACACACACACACATCACACACCACACAGACATACACACACACACACAAATACACATACACACATACATACACACACACACACATGCACACACACACACACACACACACACACACACACACACACACACACACACACACACACACACACGCGCACACACACACACATGCACACACACACATGCACACACATCACACATCACACATCACACATCACACACCACACAGACATACACACACACACACATACACACACACCTCTGTGCTTACAATGCCGGACCGGCTGCAGACCCATTGGATGGGAGCGGTCACGTGACCGCTCCTCCGCTTCCCCGAGCGGCAAATTTCAAACTTGCCTGTCTCGGGGAAGTTTCTCAGCCTCCGCACGCATTAGCAAGCATGCGGAGGGAGAAACTATAGCCGCGCTGATAACAGATGCAGGGGCTTTGTGCATCTGTTCAGCGTGGCTCAGCCTGGCTCAGCGACGCTGAGTGCACTATGTCCTGGGCCTAAGAAAATTCTGATGTTGGTTACTCCAGGAGAAACTAAGTGAGTGCACTTTATGGGTCGCTGTACCCTTTCTTTCTCCTTTGATTAATGGGACTTTGGTCTGTACTACTTATTTATAGTGCCGCTGGCATTAGGTACTAGCCCCTAACCCTATTAAGGCTACGTTATGCTATATGCTTATATGGAAGGAGTTTATCCCAACTGCAGTTTATTATTCCAAACAGGACTTGTTTTTTCTCATGCACTGGCTTTCTACACAAACATGTTGGGATCTACCTGATAAGTAGGAATGAAACCAGTTTAACGCATGCTTCCCTATTCCAGAGCACTGGCGTTTGTTTAGCAAGATACCATGATCAACAGTATCAAAAACTTTTTCAAAACCTAAGAATATTGAACCAGTGAGTTGTCCCCGTTCCATTCCACACTGGATCTCATTGCAAACTTTTAGTACGGTTGTTACCATGGAGTGTTTGGGGCGAAAGACGAATTCGCTAGGGAAATTTATTTTGGTATAGTGATCGCTTAATTGGGAGTGAACACATTTTTCCATGACTTTGGATAGTATTGGGAGAAGAGAGATTGGCATATAGTTTGAAACAGTGTTTTTGTCCCCACTTTTGACGATTTTGAACTCCGGCAGTTTTCCAGTTCTTAGGGATATGGCCTGCAGACAAAATAGAGTTGATTAGGGAAGCAAGCGGTTTGGCAATGGCTGGGGCACCAAGTCGCAGGAACTTTGAACAATCTGGGGGGTGCAAGATTTTTCAGGGGGGGGCACGGCCATTGCAGAGGCCCCGCGCTGTTCCCCAAGGCATTTTTAAATTAAATGCCATGGGTTCGCGTGAGTCCTCTGCAATTCTCCTTGCCTTCGGCAATGCGTCGCCATGGCAACGTGGCGTCAATTAACGTCATTTGACGCCGGCGACAAGGTAAGGGAGGGGGCGCGCGAGCAGGGAGGGGGGCACAGCGGGGAAAGATTGCGCACCCCTGAAGTAGAGGATGAGATTGAAAATGTTTAACATTTGAAAAACATAGTTTAATTGAGTAAGTTACTGTAGATTGCTCCTTAACAAGTAAATAAATAGTAAAGTGAATAATAGTGAACATTTCAATCTTTTATATTACAGTAATATTGACTGAATCAATGAATAGCATAGTACATCCTGTTATCTACTTTGGACCCGTATCTGAAAGAGGGACAAACAAGCCTTCAAAAGCGCTGCTATAAACTCTGCTATAAAATATATTCAGTTCCAAGCATGCCTGTGTCAAGTTTCTTAATCTTTATTAAAAAGCTGCAGGGTGATATACTTCCCTAAACATCTGTAATTCATTTCACTTTGGCAAGGATAGAATAATGGCATTGTGTAAGTCCAGAAGTTTTTTGCTACTTACATTTCTCCATGTACTAATATGAGATCATTTCCTATAAAGGGGCAGCCAAAAAAAGTCTTACTGTGAAGTTCATTATTTTCTCTTAACTTTATTTCAGTTGTGAAATGTGTAATTGGTACAACATTAAAGGACTACTACAAATGCATATACAGTGACTGCCCAATGTGTTGTCTGCTCCCACACAGTATTTATTTTCATCTTTAGCTGTAATCTGTGCACACAAACAACCGCAGGATGAAGCCACCCAGTACCATAATTAATAGAAGCTTGGCCCCAAAGTAGTGGTATTTACATGCCAATAGTATAAAATTGGTCAGAATATTGTTTTACGGCTTCGTGTTCTAGTGAGATTACATTTTAGAGGGACAGTACGTTTACATTAATTATCAAGCAATATTTATTATCATTACACACCGCAGAAAGATCTACCAAACAGCTTATACATCAATACAATACATTAATGGCATCATAGATGATGTTTTGTATTGCACCTTTTTTTAAATGTCTAACAGTAAAGGGAATTGAGGTATGTTAAATTATGCAGAATAAATTCATGTTCACAGGGGAGTAAGGAAGGGTAAATATTTTGATAATGCCCACTGCCATTTATAGCTGCTGAGCCTGCTAAGGCCAGCACCTACTGCAAAAAATCTCTACCATACACTGGTCCTCAATCCACATACAGATACACTAATGCACTTGAGCACACAGCCCCAGGGTTGCCCCCTCTCCGGGTTTGACCCGGAGACTATGGGTTTTGGCCACGTATCTCCGTAAATCTCCGGGTTGCGGCGGAATCCTCCGTCATCACCCCCTGCAAATCAAGTAAAAACATGGCTGCCAGACTAAAATGGTGCCACGTTGCTATGACAACGGGACGCTACGTGATGTCAAGCCGCCACATGACGCCTCAGTGCCATAAGGCATGACACTGTGTGACTCCCCGACGTCACGTAGCGTCCCGTTGTCATGGCAACGCGGCGACATTTGTTGTCGCGCACCCATGTTTTGACTTGATTTGCAGGGGGAGATGCCAAGAAATGCAGACGGTAAGAGAAAGAAATATATAAGAGAAAGATAAACGTAAAAAAATGTTATCTCCGTGTTAACCTTCAATAGAAGGTGGCAACCCTGTATAGCACTGATGTTCTGAAATTGTAAGCCTGTGCTTTGTTGCTTGTATGGGTGCTTCGCCCATGGCTTACAATGCTAAACATCTGCAGGCAAGATCTCTGTGTCCCCAAAGCATGCACAGTCCCAACTTACAACCAATTCAACTTTCCACAGGACCAAACGATTCTAAGATTTTTTTCTTACCTAAGTCCAATTTTCCTTTACGATCTACAAGTTCCATTTATTTTTATTTTAGGATTCCATGTATGTGCTTCAGGATGGCTGAATCGAGGAAGAGTTGGTTATCCCATAGTAAAACCAACATTCAATTGTGGATTTGGAAAAACAGGCATTATTGACTACGGTTTTCGGCTAAACAAGAGTGAAAGATGGGATGTCTACTGCTACAACCCCCATGGTATTGTAAAAGGAACAGAATGTTTATGCAGCGCTTTAAACGTATTGAAGGAGAAGTGTTGAAGTTATCATTCAATGCAAAATAATATTTGTAAAAGGGAGAACTCAAATAAAAAAAAATGAAAAAGCAAAAGAATACACTACATTTCAACCTCGCATAACGGTTGACAAAAGATCCTGCACATTCAAAGTATAAATATAGAAATATATATTATATAAACATCATCAAACATAATGCATAAAGTATATATAAAATATATACATTCATTATTTCTAAACCTCAAAGTTAAAATATATACTGGGGTAAAAACGACACAAAATTATAAAAATGGTGCTTGGGAGTGAAATATTTCCAAATCGCATCAAATCATTTACATACATGTAAACATGTTTTAAGTATGCTGTATCAAGGAAGGTGGCCTACCTACATTGTACCGTAAGTAGTATCATGGGTATTTGAAGCACAATAAAGATGTATGTAGCTTCTATGTCAGGGGTCTCCAAACTCAGTCCTCAAAGGTCGCTTTTATGGATATCCCTGTTTCAGCACAGGTGGCTCAATGGGAGAAGGCGTGAGGAACCTGGTTCAATTCCTGGTGTCGGCCCCTTGTGACCTTGAGCAAGTAACTTTATCTCCCTGCAGGGCCTTGTGCCTGCAAAATGTCTCTGTAAAGCACTACATAAAACTAGCAGCATATATATATATATAAAGGCTTACAAATGCTTTGGCCAAAGGGTTTAACAAAATACCCTTTTTCATGAGATTATTATTTTATCTTAGCCTAATTGGTAGGAGCGCAGGAATCGTTCTTTTTGTTTTTCTATATGTTAAGGCCTATCTTTTTATCTGCAGCAAACATCTATAGGGAGGAGTGCGGTATTATGTACAGTTTTTCATAAAACTAGCAGCGCTATACAAGAACATGCTATTATTATTATTATTAATCAGTGGCTCAGTCTTTGACCTCAGGTCTTTGACTTGAGCCACCTGTGCTGAAACAGAGATATTCATAAAAGCCAGCGTGTTGGGAGCCCTTGAGGACTAAGTTTAGAGACCCCTGTTCTATGTCAATCATTTGTACTGCATGCCATTCAACAAGTCAGTGCCATACTTACTAAGCAGTGCTGTGCCATAAGACACCTTTCCGTACTTTCCCATAACGGGGCCTGTATCTCGGGAAGCAGGAGGTTCCCGGACCTGAAATCAACGCGGTTCTGCTCCGGAGACCCCCTGCTCACATACAATAGTATTACATATTTTTATTAAAACCCTACAATCGCTGGCGAGATATTTGCAGGGAGAGACGGCTCTATATGCAGTTGGCCAGCCCATATCGCTGCAGATCCACGGGTTTTAACTTTTGAGAGAGGCGAAATGACATCGCTGCTCCTCGCCAGTTTGGTCATTTAGCTATCGCAGGTCTTCAGAGTCTTTCTGAATACTGTGATAACTACACTGACAAAACTGGCAGCGTAAGAGGCCCAGCGAGATGTTTTATGAAGGCTAATATCCTAGGCCCCTATGTGTAGGGATTCCAGTGTTGGGTTTAAACAAAAAATAGAACACTGGAAAAATATCAGTGACCTATCATCTGGCACCTCTGCTGAAATGCAGTAAAAAAACAGAAATGATGCTTTATTTCCTACTGAATTCCAACTCTTGTAAACAGCTTAGTCATAGGTAGGAAACAAAAACAACACAAGGGGATAAAAACTGCAGTGATATATGCCAAATTCAAATGTCTCCATTTATTTCTCATTGTTAACACTGATAAACACTTTTTTTTAAATTAAATTTAAACGGAAAACAAAACCATTAAACACTTATTTTACAAAATAGAAAAAAGAAACACTGAAAAACAAAATCCCTAGCTATCGGATAAGAAAATATTGTCCTTATGAGCAGGTATTATCGCTCCTAGTGGCAAAACAGCCAGGTGTGACTTTTGGCACAGTTCCTTGTATAAATACGTTGACTCGGAAATATGTGTTATTGCAATCGATGGTGTTTTCAAATGTCTACCTTACAAGTTTTGTATATTAACACAATTTTAATTTGAGAAGCATTCGGACACAATATGCAGCAAATAAAAATACCACTTGAGGTGCATTTGCATGTCTCAGACAGGTCTGCAACCCTGTCTTCCCCTATTATCGCTTAGCAAACAGTGCTTCCACTGCAGCCGTGGATTCTGGGTAATGACTTGCAAATGAGCAACGTGAGTTTACTTCTCATCCATTTACAAACATGTACTTCAATTAAAATCCCCCATGTGGTACATTTGTATGATCTTGCATTTTAATAGGATTGGATTATTTCTGTGTGTATTTTAGCAAAGGAATGTGGTGGAGTACTGACAGATCAAGAGAGAATCATTAAGTCCCCGGGTTACCCGGATGAATATGAAAATGAACAAATCTGCTCTTGGCATATAAGACTGAACTTTGGCCAGCGTATTTACTTGCAGTTTCTGGATTTTGATGTTGAAGATGACACTGACTGTCTGTCTGACTACTTTGAAGTATATGATAGCTATGACGATCTCCACGGATTTGTGGGAAGGTAATAATGATTCTTATTTCCTGTGGAATCTTGTTCCCCCTCACTAGGGCCGCCGATAGCTTTCAGGACTAAGAGATTCCACTGGGACCCCAAGCGTCAGCTGCCTTGCGAGCCCCCCTCTTTATCTTACAACCACCTCTCACACACATCGGCCGCGCTCTCACCCCCTCTGTTTCTCTCCCCCATCTCACACTCACCCCATATTTCTCTCCCACTCATCACACTTCTCACCCTCTGTCTCTCAGTACCCCCTCACTGTTCCTCCCCCTTACACTCCCAACTCTCCCCTTCCCTCTTACATACCCACTCTACCTCTATACCTCTCCCCTCTATTACACCCCTCCCACTCTCTTGCTCACTCACTTTTCCCCTTCCTCGTACTCTCACTCCCCCCTCCCTCTCTTACTCTCTTTCCCCCATCCCATTCTTGCTTACGCCCCCTATCACTCCATCCCTCCCCCCCTCACTCTTCTCTCTCACTCCTCCACCTCACCCTCTCTTACACCCCCTATCTCACTCACTCTCCCCCTCCTCCTCTTTCACTCAATGCCACGTCCTCTCACATAATCAACACACATACACACTTTACAATCCCGCGAACTGATGCAGAAGTTGGGCCCGACTTTCGCCTACGAGCAGCACACGCAGGGGAGGGACGTGGGGTGAAGGTGACTGCAGCTGGGGAGAGCTGTGGCCCAGCAGCCAACAGAGGCCTGGCAGACGCAGAAGTAGAGCCTGACCTCCGGCCGGGCCCCCGGTAGCCACTGGACCCAGAACATTTGTCCCAGCTATCCCCCCCCCTGTTAGCTGCCCTGCCCCCCACTGTTCTAAGATAATGCTGTAATGAGTTGTATTAACCGCAGTATACACAGTAATACATGAAGGTTTATATACTTTTAGAAAACAAATCTAAACATATTTTCACATCTGTTTTCAGTATTTGTCTTCCGTCTTGAATTTCAGGTACTGCGGTGACGAGCTTCCTGATGACATTATTAGTACAGGTAACCATAATGCAGGAGTCCACAGATTCTATTATTTGTAAAATACAATGCTTAGCAGCTTTATAAAGTATAGGAATGAAAATACATTCCAGTAATATGTGTGTATATGTGTGCATGTGTGTACACACACACACACACACACACACACACACACACACACACACACACACACACACACACACACACACACACATATATATATATAATAACATACTCCTTTTGTTTATGGGGGAAGAATGTTTCCTCCTGGAGAGAAAATATCTTCCGTGCAGTTGTCATGTTCAATACGAGGCATCGGAGAGAAAGCTGCAAAATTGACATTGTAACATAATGGTGACACGGCGGCCATGTTTGTAGGTTTTTTTTGTGCCAAACACTGGCACAAAAACACTGCAGATATCTCAGGAGCCACAGGGTCTTTGGACTTCTTGGGGCCAAGGAGCAGTTCCGGTGGATCCCTGGTTCAGATAAGCTTTGAAAAAGAAAACATGGGGGTTATTTAAGGAGATTGCTGCTTGTATTGCATATGTGGTGTTTTGTTAGGGACCTCCACACCTCCTGAACTGGTAAAGAATAAAATGATACTTTGATATAGATCCTGAAGAATAAAACAGAAAAAATATCACATTCCCGTGAACAGTTCTAGTATTGAAAAAGGGGAAAGAGATTGCCAGTTGCTGGATCACTAGCTACCGAAGCTTGTAAGATGCTCAAACGATCGTTTCCTTGGAGCCACATAAGAAACTTCTCCAAGTGGTAGGATGTGTGAAACACGATACATATGGCGATTGATTTCATCATTATTTTTCCCAAGCTCCTATTGAACTGTGGTTACCTCCCAAATAGTGGTCTGTGATATGATGCGAGGTGCCCCTTCCCAGACGCACTCAAACATAATTATAAGGATATTACTTTCTTTGCATATTTACGTTTTTGTTTTTTTGTTCCAGGAAATGTCATGACTTTAAAGTTTTTGTCAGACGGCTCCATAACTGCAGGAGGATTTCAGATCAAGTACACTGCTGTGGATCCACCTTTGGAATTAGCCGAGATGAACAATTTCACTTTAACTCCTGAAACCAATATTAACTTTAATTAAACAATTGAACGTACTCATCAGCACTGTTTCAGAATGGTTTTCAACGCAAAACAATCTGTAAATCACTTTGTGTTTCTATATCCTATGGCTGAATCATTCGATCCCAAAAGCTTAAACATAAAATAAGTTATAATATGGCAAGTAAAAAAGTGACAAAAACCCTCTACTGTACAGTGTACAACCAGCAAAAATACCACTTGTGGGCACATTTGCATCTCAGACAGCTGTCTGCAAGTACGTTTACTGGCTATGCACTTTAACCCGGGCTGTGTCGAACAAGCTGTGTAATATGGCAGGCATAAGCTTATAGGGGTTCATGTTAAAATGGACAAGAAAATAGTGACACACTGCGAGTGCTCCATTGCATGTCATTACCCAGAATCCCCTGGCTGCAGTGGAAGCACTCTGGCTCAAACTTTGGACTTTGGTTATTGCACAATATTAGAAGACGACAACTTGTGTTAATACCTGACTCAGTCCTCCAATCCAGTACACACAGTAGGTTACTTTATACTATTGCAGTGGAAGCATTATATGCTAAAAGATAATGGGGAAAGGCAGGGTCGGAGACATGTGAATGTGCTCACAAGTGTTATTTTTATTTGCTTGACATAGTCTAAAAATAGTGGATAGAGTATTATACAGAGCCACATCCAGTATGTTGTATAATGACAGATGCAGAAAGATAGTGACCCTTTCTGTGCCCTTAGAGTGTCAATGGATTTATGGTCTTATTCAATAAGATCTAATGCTGCCGATCACAAACCCAATCCCGATAAATTAAGATGCCATACAACAGGAGGTGCATTTTGCAGAGGAATTCGACCAATAAGGCCCAAATCAGCAAAGCTCTGTTAAGTCAGGGCTTGTAACGGGACATCACCAAATTTAAGAACGGGCGTTATGTTACTTGAGGTTAACGCAAATCCTAAAGATAATTTTATATGTGAATGTTGTTCTAAATCTCCTTAGCATGCAAGTAGGCTTCATGTCATGCTAATACAGCATAACATTGCATTATCTTCCAATAACGTGACAAGAAGTATTTCATAGCATTACAGAACCCGAAATCGATTTTAACTCAAGTTGAGAAAGAGAGGAGAAAGAAATAACGCTGGAAATACCACTGTTGTTAACTCAGGGGTGTGCAAACTGGGGGGGCGCAAGGTTTTTCTGGGGGGGGCGGGGGCGGTTGCAGAGGCCCCGCACTCTTCTCCAAGGCATTAAAATTAAATGCTGTGGCATCATGTGAGGCCTCTGCAACCACAACTTACGGAGATTCAGACGGCGTCTGGATGCGTCTCCATGGCAACGCGGCGTAAATTGACGCTGCGGGGTCATGTAGCGTGATGTCACATGACCCCACGCATCATTTGACGCTGCACTTAGCGAAGGAGGGGGTGCGAGCACCGGGGAACATAAGGCAGAGAGGCGCAAGATGTTCTGAGGGGGCACGGCAGTTTAGAGGTCCCACGCTCTCCCCCCAGGCATTTAAATTAAATGCCGGGAGGCCACGAACACACTTACCTTACATTCCAGCGATGCGTCGTCATGGTAACCCATGGGGGGGAACATGCGAGCCGCAGCGCACGCAGGGGTGCGCACAGGGGAAAGTGTGCGCATCCCTCGGTTAAGTCATGCCTAACTGTGGCATTATACCTGTCCAAACCCTATAAAACCCCTATTTCAGGGTCTGGATGTGAGTATGTGCAAGTTTAGGTATGCCCCAACTAATAAAACGTTACGTCCCAGATTTAACCTTAACGCACTTGTGTGTATACGCGCTGTTACCTGATTTGCATATGACGCGCATGTCATTAGCACTATTGGCCATTACAGTTAATGCTATGCTCTTTTCAGAAGAAAACATGACTTGACGTAAATGTGTCCGTGGTTCGGTTAACGTCACAATAAGTCATTTGATGGAGTTTTATCGGTCTGGGCTTTTGTCATTCATTCAATACACATTAGTTAAGAAATCATGCTATTTGCATTTGTAGAATTATTTTTTCCTCATAATGTACGACAGCTAGGAAAATCACGAGAGAATATTACATTTGGAAATAACATTTCAACCTGAAATACCATGAATGTTTTTTTAGGAATGGCAATGCATACGGAACCCACTCTTATTCTTCAACCTACATCAAAGTTGCAATCCACGCGGGTGATTATTTTTAGCGTTTTTTTTTACACAGGATTGAAGCAGGGAGTCTCTGAGCTGAACGCCATCGATTTCAGCTCCAGGAACCCACTGCTTGCAGAGATACCTACCTCCATAGGGGGTGCCGGTATTCGCACTGCACGGCTAGCAGGGATTACATCATGACGGTTTTTCAAAACGCTCGTGCTGTGCGGGTCAATGATGTTATCTGTGCGGCTTCCTATTGGCTCACGTAACGCGGGAGCTTTAAACTTACACGCGATACCGGCACCCACTTTGGAGTATCTGTGTAAGCAGTTGGTCCCCGAAGCTGAAATAATGGGGTTTCAGATCAGGAGATCTCTTACTACAGTATGTTAAAAAAAAAAATTATTTGCACGCTTGGATTGCTCTTTGGACATTATATACATAGGCAATATAAGCTAAACCAACCGGAGATGGATGATAAAATAGTATTTAAAATACTTTACAATACATATTTACCCCTTCGTAGCCCAAGTGGTCAACTAGTCATAAGTTTCCATGACTATCTTACCACAAAAGGGGTCATATCAATTTAAAACGACACTTCCTACCTCCCTTGTTCACCCGCGGCTAGTAAAGCATCGCCATGCAATAACAAAAAAGAACCAACATGCAATCAGCGCTTTTCCTACTTATTGGAATCTGATATGTGATCACCCAGTGACACTTCTGATATAATAATAATAATAATGGTATGCCGTGAATATTGCAATAAAGTCGGTGACGGAAGTCTCTATATATGCTTGGTTCTCTCAAAACCCAAAGTTATACACTTAACAACGATGGTTCTTCTTGGTGCAGAGCTCGTTGAATAAATGAATATGGAAAAATGGCTCCGTTGTTCTTTAGATCAGACATCCATCTATAGATTCTTTTAACCAGAAACAACTGCATGGAGATCTGTCAGGAACACCACCGCATCACGGAATAGACAACAAAACTAAAGGAAAACCATGGTGTAGTACTGTATGTCTATTCACCAATGTGATTATATACACAATCTCCTAAGTGCACACTTATACTTTATCTACCTTTAGCACGTAAGAATAAAATCTTGCAGCAAAATCAGCTTCCCTCTATCGGTTGGGTCACTTTAGCTCTTGATAACGGACCTCACCATACTCTCCATAAACAAAAAGAGAGTATATATATGTAGCCCTCTTTCTGATACTCTAAAGAGACTACGGGTACTGCATACACCTGTGGCTCCAGGAGATCTGAGCCTCCGCTAGCTGGGAGCCTGGGGTAACACTTTATATTAGCGGCAGCGCCTCCACTTACCCAGGATCCCCATCATGTAAGATTCCCCTGGGCAAGAAATATATCCACACACATATGCTTGAACGGACTTTACTATAATCACTAATACCTTATCACTTATCTTAGCACTTAGCATTGGCAACCATACATAACACACTGATAACTGATAATGTCCTTATAACGTTAGTGGCTCGGCCACGCTCCTATTGAGTAATGTCTCTGTCCCGTCACCGCGTGCCACCACACCGTGTCCATGTACTTTAATGTATTTGTATAGGCTCAGTCCTTTGGTCACTCCACTAGTGTCACCAAAAAGTGTTCCCTAAGGCGGGATCAGCGCCTGTTGACCGGTGTTGGTGCACTTGTAAATACCTTCCGGTCACTGCGGTGACCGGTGACAGCTTCGAAAAGGATGCGTCGTTCCAACGCTTTGATTCCTGATGTCGCAGTGTCCAGCCGTCTGGTCCCAGATTACTGCAACAACCGCAACTCTGCACTTTGTCCCTAACTGTTACTCAGTAAGGGAATAACGCTACCACTATAGGGCGTCCCTGCTGCAACTCACTCTCTACGGTGGCTCAGGGATACTACTAGGACCTGCGGGGAAGATCTGTCCTATGCAGGCAGGTCACGGACCCCCTGCACCCACACTACCTCTTCCTTTGCCCTCCGGTTCCCCTCTGCCTAGCGTGGTCTCTCCCCCACGCTTCCAATTCCTCCCCCCGTCATTCCAACCCTCTGATTGGTTCCCAGACATCAGGTGACTGTGCTAGAGCTCATGGGAGTTGTAGTACACCAACGGAGCCTTTCCCTTATTGGCCCGTCGTTCGCGCGCTTGCATTGCGCATGCGCAACCTCTCTGCTCTGCCAGTGCCCTCTGAATGTTGCGCAATAAACATGGCGGCGCCCTATACTGTCGGGCCGCCGCGGAACCTACCCCACTCTCTCCGGGCACGCACTGCAACAGCATAAGGTGCCTAACACACACACCCCTACATTTATATATATATAGTTTAAAAACTTTTACATATTTATTATGCACACATAGCACTCGGAGTTACACTCACGAATTCCCATGTCTTTTGTGCTTTTCAAATGTATCGCCGTCAGCAATATGCGGGACTCGACCTGTGAGCGTCCCTCTCCTCTCTTACCTCACGGCCGCGTCTCGTGCCTCTCCTCCCCAGATAACGTCACCGATTTTTCACCAAACGTATTCCTACGTATTGAGGCTCCACCCAATACGTTTCGCAACTTCTATTGGTCGCTTCCTCAGGGATTCTTGCCAGATCGGTCTGTTAAGCCTTCGCATATACCTTGCTGTATTGTTTGATTAACCCCATGGTTACTGAAAAAAATGAATTGCCTTATATGAACGGAGCAATAGGTTAACATCAGTAATGGCAACATCATAAAACAAAACTATGAATTACACTACAAACAGATGAAAGGAGGTGTACAGATAAAATCTTAATATATACATATCACCACAGGTCTAGATATTGAACTAGGCTCCAAAGTAATTTCTTAGATCAATTAACTCTTGTATAATATTGCTACTGAATTCAGATATATTCAATAATAATACCCCCCCAGCCCCCCTTATAACCCTCCCCAGGGCAACTACACATTAATCAGTAAACTAATGTTTTTTGTTAATAATCAAAGGTTTACTTAACTGTTAACAATCTGCACTGGAGACTAAACATACTGGCGACACTGATATTATTCTGTATGATATATTTGTATGTTAATTAATTTTGTTCAATAAACAATACATATTAACTTGTTATTATGCTTTTCTTTGTGTGTGTTGGAAATGTCTGTAGGGCAATACCGTGGGAGCTTACAATAAAGCTAATAATAATGAATTCCCTTCATATTTACCCTATATAAGTTATAAATTACAATATTGTTCTAAAACCCATTATATAGTCCTTAATCATCAATTAATCTCTATATTGTTCTCTTAGTCTTAGAGTCACTGGGATATTTTGATGGATGTAGCATATTATGTGGCTGAGTTTTCCTGCGTCCATAGCCATAAATTAGATTGTAAGCTCTTTGGAGCAGGTACTCCTTTTCCTAAATATCACTTTAATGTCTGAAGTAATTCTTTCCATTAGGTGTTATTTGTATTATTTGTTATTTATATGATTATGTCACGTGTATTACTGCTATGAAGCGCTATGTACATTAATGGCACTATGTAAATAGAGATATACATACAGTACATACATACATACTTTTGACTATGTACATGTTAAAATCAATTTTGGAGCTCACATCCCATGTAATTGGTGTTAGAGCAATGACACCTGACTATTAACAGTATAAACTAGTAAAAGTATAAATGTGCTGAAAATAATGAATACAACCATGACCAAATTTTTAAGAGATTTGTGAAACGTTATCTCACAGGCAATAACAAACCAATATATATATATATATATATATATATATATATATATATATATATATATATATATATATATATATATATATATATATATATATATATATATATATATATATATATATATGTAACGGCTGGACCCCCTTTGTCTGACCCACCCAATCTCACATTGGCCCGTGTGGTCTAACCGGTCCCCATTACAAGGTCGTGTGTGGTGGTGCACCTGCTAGTAACAGGACTCCTGAGTCTCCCGCTTGGTGTTATAGAGGAAGCAGGACAGGTCGCTGAGGTAGTGGTTACGAGTCCAACTTACTTCATGTGCAGCGCCTCCACCTCATCAGGATCTATGCTTCCGCAGGGAGATGGTCCTGGTGAGGAACTCCTTCTCGGTGGTGACTGCCACTGCAGAGTAATCTCACACTCACACAGCGGGGGTATCTTTGAACATGACATCTTTATTGTGGTTTGGGATGTAGCAGACTGCCCCATGCAGCTGCCGGCTCTAGCTGCACATCTCGTCGTGCTGTCCCTTTGCCAGGTACGCCCTCCCGTATTGAAGTGGGATTCCCTTTCTCCTAGGGATATCACCCCTGCGCCAGGTCCCTGGACACAGTGTGGCTTAGACAGACTTGATTGGTCACTCTGCTACCGCTAGTTACAGCACTAGGGTCACAAAAGTATTCCTCCAATCCCTTATGCAGGAGCATACATTTTACCAGCTGCTTCACGCAACTGCTGGCCAACAACAACTAACTGACAGTGCTGTGCCCTTTATACCTCAGGGGGCAGGCGCATCTCTGATGTCACTATCCAGGGACTCAGAGCATACAGCCACTCCCTTCCTTACACAGGGCACCACACCAGGGTGTGAGGGAAAACCTCCATAACTACTGTTGGCAGGCCTGTACTTACCAGGACTTACTGCCAACAGGGAAGATGTACGCAGTCATTATTATGCATGGCTACATATATATATATATATATATATATATATATATATATATATATGTATGTATGTATGTATGTATGTATGTATGTATGTATGTATGTATGTATGTATGTATATATATATATATATATATATATATATATATATATATATATATATATATATACACACACACATAGTATACATGGCTGTGCACAGTCTCTCCTAACTTTTCAGGGTTCATGCAGGCTGGGCGTAGATATGCAGATAGAATAAGGATGAGCGCCAGGAACATTTCCAGTACAAACAAAAGCTTTATTCACAGCCGTTTACAATGCTCGCCAAAGAACACTGGTGTCAAACAATATGGTTACTCTGTGCTTCTTCCCCTGGTAGCGCTCACTCATACGCTGGGGAGGTACTTCTGCTTGTTTCCCTTAGTATTGGGTAGATTGGGAATCTTCTGCATCACTTCAATAATGCCCTATCTTAGGTGGACCCTTGTTGGGGGCACACAGTATTCTCTGGGATCATTATCCCGTTTCAGAGTACGGCATTTTTAGTTTATATTTGTCGGATCTGGAGTTTACTGAGGATCTTCCGGTGGGTCTGATCCAATTATACTCTGGAGCTTCTCCTCTGAGAACCTGCTTCCTCCTCTTCCTGCATGAAAACAATCACGGGCCATTAATACACGCACTAAATTTATAGGGCATGTTTCTTAACTGAAAACAATAAATGGTGACAGAACATCCTTAAAGCTGCAGTTCAAGCTGCCGTTTTTTTTTAAGTGTTGTTTTTTTTACTTCAATAGTTAAATGTGTGTAATACCAACTTACCTTCTGAAGATCAAAGGTGCAGGTCAATCCGTTCTCGTTTGATTGATCAGTGAAGATTGGTGACGTCATTACGAGTTGGTATCTGCTAAACGCCCCCTGTTTCAGTGTGAGTGAAATGCTCATGAATATTCATGAGCCTCCCAGTGACGCGTGCTCGCTCCCGATCTGGCGCTGTGTGGTGTCCCCCTTCTGCCCCGATCCCCGTGGCTGCCTGCCCAGGACGGGAGATGGTGGGGGGGGGGGAATGTGTGGCCGCCAGGGGGGGGGGGAGCGGGTGAACAGTGTGTCCCCCTTCTGCCCCAGTTCCCGTGGCTGGCTGGCTGCCTGTGGCGGGAGGTGGTTGGGGGGGGTCCGGCCGCCAAGGGGGGGGGGAAGCGGGTGAAGCGTGTGGGCGCGGTGTGTCCCCCTCTGCCCCGGTTCCTGTGGCTGCCTGCCCAGGGGGGGGGGAGCGGAGCAGTGGTGGGAGCGGGGTGATATCTGTCACTGCCTACTCCACTGTGAGTGTGTGTATGTATGAGAGAGAGTGAGTGAGTGTATGAGAGTATGTATGGGAGAGAGTGTGTATGGGAGAGAAAGTGTGTGTGTGTGTGTGTGTGTGTGTGTGTGTGTGTGTGTGTGTGTGTGTGTGTGTGTGTGTGTGTGTGTGTGTGTGTGTGTGTGTGTGTGTGTGTGTGTGTGTGTGTGTGTGTGTTGGACACCACAAGTACCCAGTCACCCACCCACCCTCTCCGTCACCCACCCTCACCCAGTAACTCCAGTCCTCAAGGGCCAACAACAGGTCAGATTTTAATGATATCCCTGCTTCAGCACAGGTGGCTCAATTAGTGGCTCAGTCAAAGACTGTACTGAAGCAGGGATATCCTTAAAACCTGACCTGTTGGTGGTCCTTGAGGACTGGAGTTCATCACTGGCAGATATACTCTGACTTTGAGTATACTGGTATTCCAAATGATAATACAGTTTGAAACTTGGCTGTTTTTAAGGTAAATGAGGTTGGGTGTGTGATTATCGGACGGAGTGCGAGGAGTGGTGGGCCAAGAGGTAAGGAATGGAGGAGTGAGTGGAGGGGTAGGAGAGCAGTAGGGAGGGTTTAGTGCTCAGTGCAGGGTAGGAGGAGAGGGGGAGCAGGAGAGAGGAACAGGGCAGAGGGGCATTGGTGGAGCATGCAGGGAGCCAGGGAACAGCATGAAGGCCCAGCCCAATTGTACAACATTTGATGTAGCAGAGGCAGATGCTGCAAAATTTAAAGTTGACCTGCTATGATCTCAATCTTGGGAAAATGGCCTCAAAAACATCTGTAGCATATGTACCCGCACCCTCTACGACATACGTGTTGCAGCTAGAGGTGTTGTGGTGCGGCATACCTATGAGGGTTCAGGAGAGCTGAGTTGTCTGCGGTGATATGGAGACCAGGACAGGCTTTTGATGTCATCTGATGTTCTGAACTCAGTGTTCAGCGCCTCCAGCTTCATTAGGCTCTAAGGATCTTAGAGGCAGTCCCCTCTGAAGCACTCTCATACACCATGCTCACAGACTAAATTCAGGCAGGTGTAAAATAGGAACAAAGGCTTTATTGCAGTCACTACAGCCGATGGTATTACAGCGGTTGCAGGGTCATCAGAGGATCCCAGGCCTGTAGATGGTGCTGGCACTCCTTGTGTGAAGCCTTAGATATTGCTGAGCCAGCCAGCCAGCCAGCAAGCCAGCAAGCCAGCCAGCCATGAGGACCTGGCTGGCCTCTCTCTCCCACAGGGAGAAGAGACAGGCCCCACACCTCCACTCGGTTGGAAGAGAACTGACTAAATTTGGTACTTCCCCTCTGAGGAACCAAAAGGGGAGGGCTCAAGGACAGGGTCCCTGAGTCACCACCACCATTGCTGTCACTCAGAGAGGAGCATGAGGGGGGTCAATCACCCACAGAATAGCCTGTCACAACCTAGACTGCTAAGGACCCTAAGTGAAAGGGGGGGAGAGGAAGAGAGGCAGGGTGGACTAACCATGTTACACATCAATGGCCATCAAAAAATCGCAAGTGGAAGGATATTGTGATGCAGTTATCAGCATTGGCATTGTATCAAGAACAGTGCAACACTGCATAAAAAAGATATTCAGATATCAAGAGAAATTATCAAGAGAAAATGGCCCAAGAAGCTGCATATAGAAGGACAGGTGGCGGACCTCCGATTAGTGTTCTATACACAGTATATGAAAATCATTTGAAGACTGTCATGCACCCGGACATAGGCATACCAGGGAGTCAGAGACACGAGCCGAGCAATGGTTCGCAAGGGGCTAATAGCATGTGCTGGGCCCCACGCTGTGTTGCCACAGGGATACTGACATCACGGGAGTATATAGGATAGGAAGCGAGGGAGAGGAGCCTCAGGGAGTATAAATAGGGATTATGTTCATGAAGTGATAGAAGAGACCAGGCACCCCCTTATTTGTTATGTTACAGATAGGGAGAGTGCCCTTTTAGTAAGGATCACAATTATATGGCCAACGGAAACAGACAGGTACCACAAGGGTTGTCAAGTGGCTTCTCCAAAAATACTGGACACAATGGTGAAAAGTGTGAGACGCACACATGCTCGAGAGACAAACACACACCTCTCTCTCCGCTCCATGCTGTTTCCCCCTCTCATTAGCCCCATCCTCAGGCTTCCAACACCTCCTCCTGATTAGCTGTATTACCCAGCAGAAGCCAATCAGGATGGAGGAAGCTGCCCAGTCCCCTAGCAACAGCCCTGCTCGTGGGAAATCCCACAGACCCCAAGCCGGTCAGGTCACTATGTCCAGAGAGGTAATACCAGACACATACATGTCCAGTATTACCTCTAATCTTTTACTGGACAGTGTGTCCAAATACATGACAGTACGGTTCAATACTGGACACCTGGCAACCCTTCAACCAGTGCGGTGTGTCATCACATGCTCCGCCCACCTGGTGCTATGACAACTTTTGCGTCATCACGCTACTGCCAACCCAGGATTTGACTGCAAAAAAATCCGGTCAGGCCTGGCCCCCAGTGTGAAAAGACAGCCAGACTATTTTTCATGGCTCCGTGTGTGACTGCTACACTCTTTAGGGAGACCGTGGGGAGTCAGTAAAAAGACGCATGTTGCAAGGGGGGGGGGGGGTGGAGAGGCCAGGTGAGTTGACAGGTTTGCCTTGATTTTCAATGGAGTTTACAGTGCATTAGACCCCTTGAAGTAGTAATTTATTTATAATATCGCTGCTGGAGAACCAGGTTTGAATACCAGCGCAAGCAACTTGTGGCCTTGGACAAATCATATCACCCTTTCTATTTTATCATAATTCATCCCTGTGTCTCAGGTATCAAAATTAGATTGCAAGCTCTACTGGTCAAGGGATCTTGTGTCCGAATAGTTCTATGTACAGCACTGTCTACACTACAGCACTAAAATATAATGCGTAGTGAAGGTTTTTGTAAGGAAAGCAGGTGCTGTAATCATAATAAAACAGGATGTTTTTCTATGTAAACCACAATACATCCGTTTTCAATGAATATTCCAACATTAATCCTAATAATTTCATAACCTGAATATGGAATTCCTTGTTTCTCTTTAAAAAAAAAAAGTGCCTGAACTTATTTCCTACTGGTTTGCCCACAAAAATAGCCCTGAATATTATCAGCTGTGGGTCTCACTAAATAGTAGCACAATGATGACCTGAGTGCAGGTGAGTAAGGGACCATTGAATGTGTGGGCTCATTGGCCTCAGTTGAGTCACACTCTCAGGCCGCGCTTACAGTGCCGGCGACGCGGTCGCAGCAAAACAAATGTATTGCCGCCGTCGTGTGCGCTTATAGTAGAAGCGGCGCCACGGCTTGGTTGCGATCGCTGGAAGGTCAATTTGATTTTTCCAGCAACCGCAGCGTGACGCCGCCGTCGGCACTATAAGCGCAGTCTAAACAAGTTAGATTTTATTTGGTTTAAAATGTTATTTTTGTGGTACAAAAAGGTAAAAAAACTAAACAAATGTTATTAATTAATTTGTAGCACAAACAGCTCTCAGGGTATGTGTATGAAAGCACATATGGTGCAATTCCCTCTTTGATATATGTTATTTTATGCAGTGTTTGATCTTGATGGTGATAGCCCCAAAGTCTGCACACTGCACTGCTACAATAGGGGGTTGGAAACGGCAGGGAGCTCATCTGGCACTCGGCGCTCTCCCTCCATCAATGAGCTCGGGTTCGATTAGCCGTCCCGCGCTGCTACCCAATCTGGCGCCATTTTAGACGCGGGAGATGGAGGGGGAGGGGCCTGCGGAGCGCGGGTAAATCAGGAGGCTGCAGGCAGTGGTAGGGGAGGCAGGCGCTCCGGGGAAACAAGCGGGTCACACGGAGCTCAGGGCCTGCCCGCAGCCGAATTCGTCTGGGTGGATGGAAACGGTGAGGTTGGCCGAGGTCACGGGGGAGGGCGATCACGCAGGGACGGGCGCCCCCCCGTGTGGATATAAGCTGCGACATTAACCGCCATGCGCGCGGAGGCGACCTGACCCCTCTGTGTGCGTGGCGCGTGTCATATCACGTACGTGTGATCAGGCTTGTAGAAATCAGGAGGTCCCGTAGACTTGAGTGTCACTCATAAGTGTGTCAGTGTGTCTGTGCGGTGACTCAGCCACTTGTCCTAGCAGAGGGGCCTGAGTGAGTGTGCAGCGATGCATAGTAGGAGGGGTCCATGTGAATTTAGGAGGGGTCCATGTGAATTTAGGAGGGGTCCATGTGAATTTAGGAGGGGTCCATTGGATTTAGGAGGGGTCCATTGGATTTAGGAGGGGTCCATGTGGATCGTTATGTTTTGCTGGGTGTTTACTCTGACTTTGGCTTGTGAGGACACTGCAGAGGGGATAGTGATGCTATGGATGTCTTCTCTCTACCCCTTTTGTATCTAAAGCCCTCTCTCCCGCCTTAACCCATTCTCACTGACTGCCCCACACCTCTGAAATGCACTTCCCCACAATACCTGACTAGTGCTGAGCGGGTGGCACTTGCCACGGTTACTTGCATATATAGATATATGTACGTCCCTGCTCACGCGGTGTGCGTGGGCACACTGGCGCTTAAGTAAACAAAAATGTACATTAATGGCGCTATATAAATAAAGACATACAATACAATAAAAATCTAACTTTCCAGCGTGCTCAATGCCCCCCGCACACATGTAAATGCCAGGACACCCGGTGCTCTCAAAGCATGAATGCGCTCAGCACCAGCGGGGAATTGGCCTAACAATTGCTTAAGGATGCATATCATGGCTGATCATTAACACCTCATACATAAACCTTGGCCCCCTGCAGACGCACTTACCAGAACACCCTCCTACCATCTCTGTACATTCTTCCTACCAACACATTAGATTGTAAGCTCTTTGGAGCAGGGACTCCTTTTCCTAAATGTTACTTTTATGTCTGAAGCACTTCTTCCCATTATTACTTTTATGTCTGAAGCACTTCTTCCCATTATGTGTTATTTATATGGTTGTCACGTGTATTACTACTGTGAAGCGCTATGTACATTAATGGCGTTATATAAAGAAAGACATACATACTGATCTGTGGTCAGGGAATGGGACCCTGCACATGGCCTAGTCTCAGACGCACTGCAGTGTGTGGAATGCTTGTAGTTTCCTCCTGTATTAAAGTACAATATAAAGGCTGATGGGCTGTCTATCTATATTTTTTATAAGAACACATTTCCAATATCATTGGTTTGCATTCTCACTCAATGTGTTGATGCTTTTTATACATATTTGATGTCGGCACTGATATTTTATTAAATTAATTCTTATTGGAAGTGAGACTAATGTTGCATGCTCTTCTGGCATTCAAGGGTTTAAACAGACACTGTCTTGCAACTGCACATCCTAAGTATCTGAGGAACATCAATGTAGATATTACCTGAAAGATTATACATGGAAGAGAAATTCAACCGCTCACCTATACATATATTAAGGTCCTGTAGATATAGGAATTAAAAATGACCTTTGCCAAATGAACTGTGACACCTGTTGCTACTTTTAAACACTGGTTTTGCTTGTGACAAAAGTCAAGTGTTCTAAAGTTATTGATGATAAACTGCATTTTATGTTTGTATACAGAAATTACATTAATTTAACATTTTATCAATAAATGTAATTTCTGTATACAAATTGGTGTGTGTGTGTATATATATATATATATATATATATATATATATATTTATATATATATATATTTTTCATATTCAGTGGTCAAAAAATCTACTCGCCAAACAAAAAAATCGACTCGCCACCTAGTACCACACGTGTGCTGCTTGGGCCAATAGGAGCTCGCCACGATGTTAAATCCACTCGCCCGGGGCGAGCAAATGTATAGGTTTGTCAAACGTTGTATATATTATAGCGCAGTTCTCAGACTTCAGTTAAATGGCTCACAATTTATTTATTTTTTGTTTTTTGTCAGCGTTTTTCAGGGAAAATGTCTATTTATTCAGAGGATTCCCACCTGTTGCCTTTACTAGAAACCTTGGAGGACCCCTCTACCTCACACGCAGAACAGACGGATGCGTATCTCTCCATTGCGAAGTAAAAAAATGCTGATGTATAATTTTATTAGAAAATAAATGTTTTAATACCAGCTGACTTGTACTATTTTCAGCTTTGTGTATCCTGGTTTCTGCGTTGCTTACAGTTTTGTCCCCTGATAAAACCAGGCGTCAAAAAGGTGTGATCCCTCCTTGTCGCACAAGAAACTAAATTGGAACCAAAGGGTCCCAGAGCTGAGAATACTGCAATTTATGTAATGCCATTTCCAACACACTGGTGAGCTTTACTACAAATGTGTATTTTCATCACATATATATCTAAGTACCAGCAGGACAGGCCTGCTACAGGATAAGCTTTATTATGCTTTGGCCAAAATATGTAACTAAAACTTCAAGTATAACCAATTATATTGATTGTAGAAACACACTGACGGGCCACTGCTGAGGAGAACGTGTCCTGTGCGTACGGTATGCATTAATAAGTGACACAACACAAGAACATGGTGGTAAAGGTCACAGCAACAGTTATTAACCATCAATTGAAGCCATAACATCTTATTTCACACATGTTGAATAAACCATTCCTTCACCTCCAAAGTCCGACGGTAACTACTACTTTAACCAGCTCTCCCAGCCTAGAGCACCAGCCTTAAATAGATCATTATGTTTAATAATCCAAGAAAACAAGCCAACAGTTGTGGTGACAACTAATATATATTTATTATTTTAAACCTATTTAATTTTAATATAAATTAATACTGTAGTGATAGTGTTCAGCACCTTTTTTATTAAGACGGTTAAAACCGTTGGACCCTAATGTCCTCTCTTTGTTTTTTTGTTTTTTTCTGTTTTTGGACCCCTACAGGTGGCTGTGCGCTGACCAATGGCCACCCATGTGGACCAATAAATGTACTATCCTGAATCCCAGCCACCAATTGGCACTACAGCCAATCAGTGGCTGCCAAAGTGACCCTTAAGCCAGCATCCGTGAGGACATGTTGCCCTTGGCTAATGGCCATTGGGCATTTAGGACAACTGTCCCATGAGGTTGGGTGTCTGACTGGTCCCACAAGTATGGTCTGTGGATCCCAGAGCTGATGGTAACATAGTTCAGCTCTGGTGGAGATCCCCTTAGTTCCAGTTATGTTAAAATAAAAAAACACAATATCCATTTTGGACAGGATTGTCTGTCTAGGACCTTTAGCTGCCACTCGCCTCACTTCAAGGACATCTCGCCACCGGCCGCTTCACATTGGGTTGAAAACATTATCACGGTTCCCTTATTATAAAAAAAACCCTCAGCCTAAAAACATATCTCCCTAACCCTAAAGTTAACCCCTAATGCTAATGCACTTACCGCAGCGGCGAGATGTCCCACTCTGAGGATTATTGCTCGTAAAATTGTTCCTTTTTGTTTTATTTTTTGTTTTTTTTATTATTCAAATTCCTGCTATAAGATCAAAAATGTGCATTGCTTCTCATTACAATGAGGAATGAAGCTTACAATTTCCCATAACTTCACAAAGAATATATCACAAATAAGCAGCACGTAAAACTGTAACATGACAATACAGAATGGGATGTCACTACGTTGGCAGTTGTGCTGAATTTTCAGACTTGCAAAAATAAAAAATACTGTAACGCAGTGGTTTCCAACTTTTTTGTTTTTTGCTTGAGGAACCCCAGCCCTCTCTAATAGTGTGTCTGCGATTAGATGCATTGTAAATTCTTCTGCATTTGGTACAATTTGAAAATGATAGAGAACCCTTTAGGGATGCTCGGGGAACCCAAAGGTTCCTAGGAACCCTGGTTGAAAAACACAGCTGTAGCGTATTTCTGTTTTATTTGAATTAGTTATGCATTTGCTGCCCTTAATCTATTTATGCAATATACAGCAAGGCAGTGACGTGCTAAAGCAGGGGTGCTCAACTCCAGTCCTCAAGACCCCCTCCCCAAAACAGATCAGGTTATCCCAGCTTCAGCACAGGAAGGCTGAGCCTCTGATTGAGCCACCTGTGCTGAAAACTGACATGTTAAGGCTTGAGGACTGGAGTTGAGCACCACTGCATCATACAGTACATGGATCTGTTCTTAACATAAAATTGGCAAGTGTCTGTGTTCTTTATGCAGTAGTAGCCATGAGGCGCTGCCTGTCCTATGAAGGTCTTTAATGCTACACTATTTTGGTGATGGTTCCTCTGGGGAACTAGAATGAATTTATTTTTCTTATGTACTGTACTGGTGGGGGTGGGGTATTTTTTTTTGTCCTTTGCATTTATTTATTTACATGGCGATTTTTTTGCCTTGGGATGTGCACTCACCACACAATGTATATGTAGTTCCATATGGCTAGATACATACATATCTATGCAGGTGAAGTACCAGGCTTGGTTGAATGACTCTTCTTCCCTTTAAAATTTTAGCCGCCTGAGTGGGGAAGAAGGCAAGGATTTCACTGTACTGGTTGGAGGACAGTTCCCACGTCTTGGTAAAGTATTTAAGGTAACTGCATAATATATACTGTGTATATGTATATCTATATATCTTATTTTCCTTCGATCTGTTAACTTGGGGGGCTCAGCTCCAATCCTCAAACCCCCTCAAACAGGTCAGGTTTTCAGGATATCCTTGCTCCAGCACAGGTGGCTCAATCAGTTGCTGCTTCAGCACAGGTGGCTTAGAGGCTCAGTCTTTAACTGAGCCTCTGATTGAACCACCTGAGTTGAAGGTGGTATAGCCTGAAAACCTGACCTGTTGGGGGAGGGGCAGGGGCTTGAGGATTGGTGTTGAGCACCCCATGGTTAACCAGTGGTATGGTAGCCGACATGGGCAGGAGGGGAAGGAACATGCTTTATATGTCCAAACCATATAAATAAACGCATTGTACTAGGGCTGTTGGCACTATGTACTGTACAGTATAACTTTTCCCTTACCACCTCTTTCCTTTATGTATCCTTTAAACCCCAATAAGAATAGTTGATCCAATAATCTGTGCCTCAGGCACCAAAAACATAGATTGTAAGCTCTACGGGGCAGGGATTGTGCCTGCAAAATGTCTCTGTAAAGCGCTAAGTACAATTAGCAGCGCTATACAAGAACATGCTATTATTATTATTATTATTATTATTATAATAATGAAATTGTAGTAACATAAAACATATTACTGCTCACATGTTTTTTTGTTTGTTTTGTTCTCTTGATCCCTCAACTCAAAGGTGCGCAAACTTTCCCCCCTGCTTGCGCCCGCTCGGCTCCGGCATCAAATGAGGCCTAGTGCGGCCCGCCAGCAATTTAAATGCCCTGGGGGAGTACGCGGGCCCTCTATAACTGCGGCGCAGCCCTGTATTAACTGCTCTAGTGCTCTAAAAACAGTCTGCAACATTTTACTATCTTAAAAGCAAATACAGCAATGATAACAATGTTTCTTCCCCAATACTGATGCTATGTATCTGTCTCAGGCACACATTTCTAACGAGGATTCAGATCTCAGCAATGCTGCACTTCAGGCATTGGGATTTTGTCTTTTTAACAACAACATTGTATCTGGATTATCAGGTAATGACACGGTTGATAAGGACCCACACGAACATAACCTTTCAGTGGAATATTACTCTGTTGAAAGGCATTTTATTAAGGCCTTATAACAATATATATTTGGTTGGTGCTATGGCAGTGGAGACCAGGCCCTCGCCGCCTCTAACCTCCTCTTATGCTGCCGTAAAGTGTGTGTGTGTGTGTGTGTGTGTGTGTGTGTGTGTGTGTGTGTGTGTGTGTGTGTGTCCTTCTATCTTCTGACCACATTTCTGTCTGAGATGCATGAGGGCAGCATCAGTTGTCCTGTGACTTGCCACGGTTGCTCTCTGCAAAATGACCACTGTCGAAGCAGTGTTGCTATTCTGCCCCAGCACAATCTGACCACCAGTAAGGAGCTCCGTAATCTTCCTATTGGTTAGTTTGGCCAGTTACTGATGGTTGTGCATTACACATTATGTTGCTTATTGGTTTTAAACAAGTTATGACCAAGCTAGTTAATTTGTGATATTGAAATGAGTAGCATACACACCACGGCATGCTGTCATGTGAGATGTATATAACACACATTAAGATTCTTAATCACCATATATATTTGAATATCTGGAAACTGTTTTCTTCTCATTACCTGTTCTACATTAAAGTAAATATTTAGCAAAGTAAACATTTTGAATTTTTCTTGTAACTTCTCACTAAACTAGTGCACAGATCACACCGTTAATGCTATGGTCTGTTACATGTATAATAGACTTAGTTTAGTGTTTTTTTTACTTTTCTTTTTCGTATTAATATAACGTGTGTGTGGCTTTATTTATTTATTTTTTTCAGGCACGGAGATCGAAGAATTCCTCTCGGCATTAAACCGTATCGCTGTGAATGCCACAGATAAAAATACTTGCACACGAGCACTTTGGGTTATTTCTAAACAAAGCTTTCCCCCTGAGGAAGTTGGGAAGGCGGTGAGTTTGTATTTGTAGTTTGCTCCCCTACTCCTGTTCACACTTTCTATGCCGGGAAGCTTTGCACATGTTGTCTCCAGTGTATTTTGCATAAATCTGGCAAAAGTGAGGATCAAATGTAAAGGCTTATCTATTTTTTTTTTTTTTATCACTTAGGTACCGTCTATACTTTCTACATTAGAAAGTATATTTAAAGATGTTCAATCCCATGTCCTTGAGCATGAAGCACTAAATGTTGTGATACGGTAAGGGGTCACTAGATAATCTTGTTAGGACGCTTACATTTTGTGTGTGTGTGTGTGTCTTTATCACATAAACGTTTTTTTTGATGGGCTTCGGAACGGGTGCCAATTTAAAACACCCATTCATACTTGTGTTTTCATTTCCGAGTGGAGCTGTAAAACCGTTGTGCTAGGATCACCTGTTGCTTTACTGTATTTATTTGCATTCTGTACCCATAGTCCCATGCATTTGTAGTGTTTGCAACAGGAGTGCAGGATATTGTCACCAAAGACAACATCTGAGACACTATCCATGAAATGTTTCTTTCCGATAGTCGCTTGTATGTCCGTGTGATGTGACAGATTAGTATGTTATTTCAGACTTTTGGAACAGACGCCTGCACAGATGGCGGATGAGGCTGTTCGATGGGCAAAGCTAATTATCCCACTGGTGGTTCATTCCTCACCCAAAGTCCGATTGAGGAGTGCGGCTGCCTTAGAAATGGGAATGCCATGGTTGCTTCAGAAACAGCCGGAAGTGTCGGCGTTTACTGAACAGCTGATGACTTCTGTAAGTGTGCTTTCCATGTCTTGTTTGTGCGAGAAAGCTAACTATCAAGCTATGCATTTTGTCTTTTGTTTAATTTCTATGCTATTTTATACTGGTACAGGGGTGGCCAACTCTAATCCTCAAGGGCCACCAACAGGTCGAGTTTTCAGGGTATCCCTCCTTCAATGCAAGTGCTGAAGCATGGATATCCTTAAAACCTGACCAGTTGTTGGCCGCCCCTGTGCTGGTGCATAAATAGCATGGGATATAGAGAGGGAGGACAAATTTCTGAATTCGCTTAATTTAAAAATAAATATATATATTTGTCTTGCAGAAAATGATTGCCGAGCTACAAAAACTGTTCTCCAGTAAAAACGAAACGTATGTTTTGAAACTGTGGCCCTTGTTTGTCAAGATACTTGGAAAGGTAAACTTTCTTAATGGTTGTTAAAATATTAATTAAATTGAAGTTTAATATGATATTATGATATTGTAAACTTAATTGTGTTTTTTTTTTGTTTTTTCCCCCAGACATTGCATCGCAGTGGGAGTTTTATCAACTCATTGCTGCAGCTCGAAGAGTTGGGGTTCAGAAGTGGCTCCCCAGCAGTAAAGAAAATAGCTTTCATTGCATGGAAGAGCCTCATTGATAACTTTTCTTTAAATCCAGGTAACTGATCAGTTCCTTGCCTTTGGGAATGCTTAACTAGATATTCCCGATGGCAGTGTTTTTTTTTTTTTTTTGTTTGTTTTTTGGCATATATAAGGTAATGATTTGTTATGTGCTTACAAAGTACTTGCGGACTGATTCAATAAAGTAATTGGCGGCCATTGAGGCTGCTATTGGCCGCAAACTCCCAAACTGGGGGGCGGGGGGGGAGGGATTTCTAACTATTGAATCAGCCCCATTAACGTTAAAGAAAACCAAATATGGAAAAAAAATGGTCTAAACCCCAGCACTCCATGAACACACTACTCAGTGAGGGTATGAAGAAAGCAGAACATCAGTATAGTTTGTATCAGAGAATGAGTACATATAACAGAGATTGCCCCCTATTGGAGATGTCACACCTGCAGCACGGTAATCCCAGAATGTGCTAAAGAGTGAAATGGGCAAAAGTACGTAAATCGGCCAAAAACAATGGCACAAAAATTAATAAGGTTACCCATCTCCTCCATATCTGATTATGTGGGACCCGAGGGGGTACTTCATCCCGTGCACTACTCATGATTTGAAATATATAAATGTTATGTGAAGTGCTGTCTTTACTATTGTATATGTAAAGAATCACTTTTCACAAGGACCACATATGATATTGTAACCAATGTTGTCTACAATGAGCAGATCTTGTTTCTGAACTGACCGGAACGACCGCTAGTGACGTTAATGCATATGGATAGTTGTGTGGGGGGGGGAAATAATAATTTTTTATTTTTTTTTATTTTCCCCACCCCTGTCCTTTCAGATATAATGTGCAGTACGAAGAGGCTGAAGTTGCTCATGCAGCCGTTAAGTTCTATCCATGTCAGAACGGAGGCCCTGGCACTGACAAAGATAGAAGTCTGGTGGTATCTGCTGGTGAGACTTGGATCTCAGCTCCCGGTCCACTTTGAACAGGTAGATGAATTCATCAGTACAGCATTTGATGTTTTTTGTCCCTTGCATCCTATAGTACAAAGTCACATTTTTAGACCGTCTGTTTTAATCCAGTTGTATGTGGGGCTCATTTACAAGCGGCAGGGTTTTTGGCTGCAGCAATATTCATGAATAATCCATTATTGTTCATTTTAAATTTTAACATACAGTAATATGAGGTATTTAATGTACGTCTGATTTACTACCCTCCCTCCCGATTCATTATGCATGACGGGCGTAACAGCAAAATGTAGTTATCTGGTAGGGTTTCATATTCTTATTTTGGTTTCCTCCCTCCAAGAGATGTGTATGATTGGTTGTAAAGGTCAACTAGTGTATTTTCTTCTATAGGTTTGTTTGCCGCTAATTCAACGTGCTTTAAATGTAGAATCAACTCCATCAACTCCAGCACGGACGCCTAATCAAAGTTTAAATGCATCTACACCAATGCAGCGAACAGGTACCTGGGGAAACCAAAGCCACTGTTTAGGAACTCTGTGTCTTTTATCTGCACAGCGTGATCAGTATAGTTTTTGCTAAAAAGTTTTTTTTGTTTGTTTTGTTTTTTTCCCCCTTTAACTTACCTATGATTGTGAGAAACTATTTACATTTGTGCTGTAATTATCAGTTATTACATTGATCTGGGTGTAGGGCAAATATAAATTATTATTAATATTTTTTGTAAATTCCAAGCTTTCTTTGTGCTTTTAATTCAGATGATTTGTAACACTTGCGTCTGGTTATCTTGCATTTGGCACGGCTACATTTATCCCATATACTTGGTACGGTGATGTACAGCATATGTAGATATCCTAATTCTGTTTTCTGGTTAATAGGATCTTTCCCCTTTGGCTCTCCAACAACCCCAAAGATCAACTTGAGTTCTAGCCTCTTGGCCTCAGCAGTTTACCCATCCATTCATCTTTTGGGAATTGAAATGATGCTTCATTTTTTCTTGGGCCCAGAAGTTACTACTTTTGCCAACCAGAACAAGCTTGTGCTTAGTTTAGGTATGTGGTTATTGCCTAATGTTACACAGAAATGTGATCTTTCCTCCTTGTAATCCAGTAGTTTGACTTGCTGCTGGGTTTCTAGGTTCACTTTGTTACTTAAGTTACAATCCCCCCTGGAAAAAACATTTTATACAATAAATATAATTTTGCTCGCAAATTGTTATGGATAGTGCATTGTGTGTGCAATAATTACAACATATTTTTGTTTTATAATGGCCTTTTTATACCATCGCTTGTAATTTCTTAGTTTAAAAAATATATATCTTTATATTTCACTTGGATCCCCATTAAATAAGAATATATGCAGGCTTTTGTAGGTTCCATATAGAAAATATTACATGTGAATGTTTTATCTGTGTAGGCAATTGAATGACAGCATGTTTCCCCCCTGCAGAGCCACTTCAGCATCCACTGGTCAGCAGTTCGTCATTCTTCTGCAAACATGCTGGTACTCTCCTGCACGCTATGCAAGACGGGTTTATTTCTGTAGGAAAAGATGCTTCTGGTAAGACCTTGTAATGTATCCATGTTTTTGTTAAGGAAGAGGGCAGTGTGTCACTCCGGAGGTTTGTTGGTCTTTGGATACTGCAGAATTTTTTTCTTTTACTTGGTAGCCTCCTGGTATGTTCACTATTTAATCATTACCCATCTATGGCCTTTTAATGAGTGATTGTATAAATGTTTATCAAATGGTGCCACACCACATCCACCCTATATACCCGTGCATGGAACCGGTTACCAGAAAGCATGTGCATGTCGGGCCTCCTGGAAATGTTTAGCTTGCCTCAAGTGGCGCTGTTGTCTTTTCAGATGTGATTGTGAATGCTGTTTGGAGGGACATGATAGCTTTTGTGAAAGCGGCCATTGACACAGGTAGGCATAATGAAATATTTATTGCAAGTAAAATATTTAATGTTCATGAATCTTGAATCTGTTAAGGAATTGTGTTTTTTTTTTTTAAGAGCTTTTTTGCTCGTGTTATACAGCCACATTTAGACACATTTTTATTCTATATGGGGAATTGCTGTATTGATGTGGAGCTGTAATTGTGGTATCTGACTTATTGTAATAGCCAATAAGAAAGCCCTTCCTAACCTTACACAGTATTTTGCTGCTTTAGTTGCCTTTATAGAAAAGGCAGTATTCTCTATTAAAGGCAGGCCGATTGGCATTTAATTTATTATTTTTAAAATGTATTCAGCCTTTGATTACCTTTATTGATAACTAATGACCTAAGCTGCAGTTCTTCTCTGGGGTGGGGGGTGTGAGTGCTGCTTTAAGTTTCTACTACACAATCTCAACTCCCCCCTCCCTTCTCGTTATTAGGGAACAAAAAAGAGCGACAAGGCTCAGAAGTGCTGACCCTTTTATTGCAGACTTTAAAAAACATAATCTCTTCCGATGCACTTCCAGTACAAAAGTCAATGGTAAGTGTGTGGGGTTTTTTTTTGTTTTACACACCCATGGCATTTTTCTGTGGTCCATTATTTAGTTTGGAAGACTTATTCTACACCAGTGGTTTTCAACCCTTTTTTGGTTAAGGAACTCCAGAATTAGATTGTGACATTTTTGGGAACCCTGACCACACACACATCGCCCCACACATACATGCCCCCCACACACACACATACATGCCCCCTCCCCCACCCACACATACACACATGCCGCCCCCCCCCCCCCGAACACATGCACACATGCCCCCCCCGAACACATACACACTACACACACATACACACTGCCCCCCCGACACACACACTGCCCCCCCCCCCCTCCTGCACACATACACCCAGCGCGCTCTTACACGATCCTTCCTCGTTCCTGTCAGCCAGAAGTTGATAGACTAGCATGCAGAGGAAGAATAGCAGTGACCAGACGGCTGCTGAGCTCGGGGGAGCTGCCGGGTCACTGCTATGTGGGGTTCCACCGGTGCTGGTAGAGTTTTCCCAGCTCTTCCTTTCCTCTGCAAAAATCCCCCCCCCCCCCCCCCCTCCCCCGGTGGCTGCGGATCCCCGGTTGAAAATCGCTGTTCTACACGGATGAGCATTTTCTTGTTTGCTCACCACAAGAACAATGCATGCATATCTTTCTAACATGGGTTTTCTTTCATTTTAGAGCCTTCTTGAATGCACCATAAAGGGACTTCCACAAAAAGTGCTTGGATCTGCAGCATATCAGGTGGCAAATATGGATCTTCTTAATGTAAGAAATAGAAATGTCTTAGGTTGTCGCCCAAACCACCATACCGGGCCATTCAAATCATGGGCCTATGTTAAATTGTAGCACTTTAAAGCTGCACCGCCCCCCTCCCTACTCCATTGTGAATATATTTTTATAGGATCTAAGCAGCACTTTCCCCCATGAATTATCTGCCAGTGTTTCTGGTCCCTTTTGGGAAATCAATATGGCTGCTATCCAAACCTCACTTCCACAGGCCATTCGTAAGCTGCAATATCTGATCACGGACTGTGCGGCTTCCTATTGGACACTGCTGGTGGCCATCTTTTTTTTATTTTTCTTTAATTCTACTGGCACATAAAAAGGTTTAATAGCTCCCGAAGCCTCCCTTGTTTCTGCGATTTTACAGTAAGTGTGCTGCTGCTCTGAGGGACCCCCCTGTTTAGATTATGGCTCTTGCCTGAATGTTAACAGCCATATTATGTATTTGTTTCCTATTTTGGGCTTGCATTTAACTGGCAATGACTTTAAAGTATGTTTCTGCCATCCTTGTACTGTGAACTTTAATGGCCTTACCCTAATGACCACATTATTGAAACCCTTACAATGGTATTGACTTGCTTTTAAGATGTACATGTCAACTAGACCAGCTGCTCAGTTTTACATTTGTTTCTTTTCCACATGTGAATGTTGACACCTTGCATTCACACCCCTTTCTCCATCCAGGGAACTCCCGCCTTGTTTCTGATGCAACTTCTTTTTCATACTGGACTTTTGGAAAGTGGTGTTATGGAAGAAAGGTGGGTTTCTACTTCTTGGCTATTGGTAAAAGAAAATTTGTTCTAAGCTCTGCTCTTGGGCTATGTCCATAGTGCAGGAGACGCGTTACAGGGAGACCGCCGCTTCGCGCTACAAACAGGTTTGTATTTCCCGCGTGACGGCCGTGTCACATGATCGGTTCTCCCAATGAAGGCGAACCAGCTCCGTGATTACACGGCCACGCCTCCCTGCCGCCTCTGCCTGCAGGACAGGAAGTCTCTCCTGCTGCAGGCGAGTGTGCGCTGCGCAGAGGAGCGCGGAAGCTAGCGCGTTCCTCTAGGGACGCAGCCTTGGTGAAACAAGCTTTAGCAATGTCGCTACATATTTGTAGCAGTATTTTAGCTTCTATTTAGCTAAATATCCTAGACATCTTGATGTCAGAAAACTAGTTTTACTTGATTTAAATATCCTTATTTAAAACATTTTTTATATATAAATCTTTCAGATTCTTCATCAACTTTGAAACTCTTGTAAGTTACGTCCTTTCCGGTTCCACGTCTCCTTTGGCATTTAGCGAATCTGTTATTGGTGAACTAAACCTTTGTGCCAAGCTCCTGCAGAACAAGGAACATCTCTGGCGTTTGTGGAGCATCTTGATCAATCCATTGACTGACCGCGTTAATCAGGTAAACCATTGTTTGGGATAATGTACCGTACCTAAAGCAATTTCAATTGGGTTTTTTTGGGGGGGCGGGGGGGGGGGGGCACAATTTAGATTTTCCTGTAATGGAAAGGAGAACACTAGCAACTAAACAGTTGGTATCTCCGTCAATATGGAGTACAATTTTGGGCACCACCCCTTAGAAAAGACATTCTGGAACTAGAGAGTGCAGAGAAGAGCCACCAAATTAATAAAGGGGATGGACAATCTATCTTATGAGGAGAGGCTAGCTAAATTAGATTTATTTACATTAGAAAAGAGGCATCTAAGAGGGGATATGCTAACTATATACAAATATATTCGGGGACAGTACAAGGAGCTTTCAAATGAACTATTCATCCCAAGGGAAGTACAAAGGACTCGGGGTCATCTCTTTTTAGGTTGGAGGAAAGGAGATTTCACCAGCAACAAAGGGAAGGGTTCTTTACAGTAAGGGCAGTTACAGTGTGGGATTCATTACCCATGGAGACTGTGATGGCAGATACAATAGATTTGTTGAAAAAAAGGTTGGACATCTTTTTAGAAAGGAAAGGTATACAGGGATATACCAAATAAGTATACATGAGAAGGATGTTGGTCCAGGGATTAATCGGATTGCCAATTCTTGGAGTCAGGAAGGAATTAATTTTTCCCCTTATGAGATATCTTTGGATGATATGTCCCTGGGGTTTTTTTGTTTACCTTCCTCTGGATCAATAAGTATAGATATAGGATAAAGTATCTGTCTAAATTTAGCATAGGTTGAACTTGATGGACGTACGTCTCTTTTTCAACCTCATCTACTATGTAACTATCTCGTTAACCATGGTGTTTCTCTAGTTAAATAATGCTTTCATTTACGGAAGATGCATTAACAAAACAAAAAAAAAATCAATAGCTTTTTGAAATATAAGAACGTGATGGCATTTTCTTCCCGATTCAAACACTTTCTGTCCCTTTTATTTAGACTAATGAAGTAAATCAGGGCGATGCTCTGGAACATAACTTCAGCGCTTTGCATAGTGCTTTGATGTTGCCCGTAACGCATATCTTTCCCATCACAGATTTTCCACAGGTAAGTGATTACCTTTATGTTTAACAATGTCTGCAGCTGCCACTAGTTTATATGCCTTGTATCAGGGGCGGGCAACTCAAGTCCTCAAGGGCCACCTTGAAGACTGAGCCACCTGTGCTGAAGCAGCGATATCTGAGAACCTGACCTGTTGGTGGCCCTTGAGGAATGGAATTGCCCCAGCCCTGCCTTGTATCCAGGCTTCCTCTTTGGGGTATTTATGTGACCTTTTAAATCGGCAGTCCTTGAAGGAATCGCTTCCGGCCAGAGCCGGCTTGAAATAAAGCGGGGCTCTGTGGCGGGGGTAGAGCGCGGGGCATCTTACCTGCTCCGGCATCTCCTCATCTCAGCGTCGTCCTGACAATGTGACGTCGGATAAGGCGGTGCCGGACAGAAAGTAAGAGGCACTTAGCGGCCCCACGCTCCTCGTCAGCAATCAATTTAACTGTTGTGTGAAGGAGCGTGGGACGCGGTGCGATGGCACGGCCATCGAGCCAGCACTGCTGATACGGTTCAGGTTGTGGTTTTTGTACCTAATAAACGATGACCCACGGGTGACCTTCCCATTTTATTGCATCGTAGTGGAGCTGGACAAGCCTGACACAATGCGAATGAAATCCGCCGCTGATACTTCATTGTAGGGCAGGCCGGATTCTTCAGAATCCGTCAACGGATTCAAATTAAATCCACAGAACGTCTTTACATTGATATTTAAATGCTCTTTCGTCCATAATTCAGTTTGTCGGATTTTAAGTAATAGGGGGGAGAAACAATGCCTTTTTGAGTCTGATCTGTAGATGAAAGAAACAGGCCAATCCGCGGCGGGTTTCGAATTCCGTCTCAAATGTCGCCCATCTCTAATCGGTAGTACAAATTGGCACTGAGGGGGTTAAAGGTAGCAGAGTTGAACTTCATTTGCAATCCACTTCCATGCTCCTAGCACAGAGGGCAATCAATGACTGTCTATAGGGAAATACCTGCATTATTTATTTTTATTTAAATTATTTTCTTCCTTGTTAAAGCCCACTATCAAGACTTTGTTACGGACCTGGTCAGAATTGTACAAAGCCTTTGCCCGCTGTGCTGCATTGGTCACAACAACCGACGAGAATGTGTGTTGTGAAGAACTGTGCTCCAAAATACTTAGCGATTTAGGAGATCTCCCATTGGTGAGTATCAAACCTAATAATTACAAGTGCATTTCTGGCCCTTTTCAATGTGTTGGTTGCTTTTTGTGGGGGGGGGGGGGTTTGGGTGTGGGATTTGGATGATCCTTTATCTGAAATAATGATGGGTAATGTTACTTTAGCATGTGTGCTTAAAGTATTTGATTTCAACCAACATTATTTCAAGATTGAATGGAGTTTTGAGTATCCAATTATAACAGCTGTTGTACACTAGCCTAGCATAAATCTGGATCTTGCATACATGTTGTTTTGTTCCTTGTGAATACTCTGACTAGTAAACCTTTCCCTCCCTCTTCTCAGGGTCTGTGTTTGCTGGATAGGATTGTTCAGGTTGTCGCAATAATAGTGGAAGGTGTCAACTTCTCCCCGTACAACACAAAATTTCAGCCAAAAACGAAAGGTATGGAAAATCGCATTTGTCTGCTATATTTAAAAGTCCTTTTTTGTTTATGGCAGGGGAGCGCAATCTTTTTCCCCTGCGCCCCCCTGCTGGCCTGCCCCCCCTCTTACCTTGATTCTGACAACGTGATGTCACATAACCCCGCGGTGTCATTTGACGCCGCATTGCCATGGCGACGCATCACCAGGAGCGTCTGAATCAAAGTAAGTAGAAACTTACAGAGGCCCTGCAGCTCCCCCAGGCATAAATTTAAATGTATTCGGGAAGCGCGCAGGGCCTCTGTAAACCCCGTGCCCCCTGCAACGAATCTTGCGCCCCCCACTTTGCGCACTGCTGGTTTATGGGATGTGACCTAGGGCTAAAGGAGGTGAGAAAAGGCTCTGACTTTGAAGCTGAGGAGCCTAGTTCAAATACCAGGTTTAGCTCCTTGTGACCTTGGGCAAGCCGCTCAATTCCCCTGGGCCTGAAAACATAGATTTGAAGCTTGTCGGAACAGTTGTGTAAAATTCTAGAATTAACTACAGCTGAGAAGTGAAGACATATTTATTGCCACCACTTAGCAACTAGAAGCTCATTTGGAAGTGCACTCCTAGGCATTAAAACTTAACATTTAATAGGTAAATAGAGTAAAATAAGTTCTTAACATAAAGTGATAATATTAACTACATATAATGTACTGTGGCGGGAGGGAATGAGGAGATGATAGATGGCCAAGGTATATAGTAAAGTATGCTAGTGCCTAATAGTACTTAGCAAAAGCAGTGATACCAAATTGGCTTTAATTGGGGAGTGGGTTACTCAGCTGAGAAAGCTCAGAAGTGCTTGCCCTGTATGTGAGTATTGTGCGTCATGTGGCGTAGCGTACCGAGCACCCAACCTGTATTGATAAATAGCCCAAATCAGTGTCCTGCTACTAAATATAATATTTAAGCTGTTAGATATCACTGTATGTGCAACTCAATGACAGGTTGGTGGTACGTGGATTGATTCTGCGCCCAATGACGTTTAACAATCACTCTACATAGATAGTATAACAGGACAGCTATTAGTAATAAAAAAACAGAAAAAACTGATACTGAACACTCTGCTAATTATTAAAGCAGTAAATAAATTATTACTGTGGTTATTAAACAAGCCGTCAATATATAATCAATACCGTGAGCACTTGTACTCAGCAAAATACCTGTGCACATAACCTTCTACCAATTCATAGAACAATTCATGCATGAATAGGTGTCTGTGTACAGCAGATGCTGGCAGGCTAGCAGTAATGATGTTAAATACCGGATAAATCGCAACAATTTGCAGTTACAGTGATGTCTGTTAGCTACAAGGTAAAGTGACACATTGAATCACAGTACAGAGACAGGCTTCAGCAAAGAACCACTAAGTGAACAGGACCTGGTTAAGCCTGGATACGAACGCGTTAAAATGAGCACCAGCAGAGAGCACAGACACAAAGTAACAATACTACCAGTCTCTCTCAGATCCCTCGCGCTGATGTCACCACGCCAAAAACGCCCTACGCGTTTCCCTCCTTTGATTGTGAGAGCATTAAGTCCCAATGGGAGAAAAGCGCTATAGGAAATGGTGATGCCTTGCTTTTATTTGTGTTGCGTCAAACCAAGAACAGTGTACTAGCTGAGCACTTCCTTCTTGTAGTGGAACATAGGGTGGCAGGGCACGTGCAAGTTGGGTCTTTTAAGCATTTCTATTGTGAAACTTCAGAACAGAAAAGTAGTCCTGTACTGTAACCCGCGTTGGCCCATATGTTGGAGTCTTTAGCATTGCATTACATTATTTAGCCTTCATATGGACAGGGCTATAATCTTCTCAAGCAAAGGGGGAGATGGCTTCACAACATATTGAAGAGGAGCTCCTGATTGCAAAACAGTGTAACTGGAATATTATTATCCAAGTAATTGACTGTTACAGTATAGAGTGATTGAGTTGCCAAACACTTAATGGCATGCACTAGAATGTGTGTGATGGCTGTCATTGCACTTTGTTTATGAACCGTTGCTAACCTGCGTATCAGCACAGATTGAGTTAACCATTTTTATGGCTTGGGTTTTAATTTATTTTTTTACATTTCAGCTCCACAGACCCCCACTGATTGGTCTAAGAAGAAAAAAGAGCCTCTGGGCAACTTAAATTCATTATTGAAACTTCTTGTGAAGTTGGTTGAATGTTTCCACGTTCTTGGCTCTGAAGAGCCGCCGTCAGAAACTACCACTCCTACCATGATTTCCATTGGTGGTTCGATAGTAGGACTTCTGACCACCTGTGTCAGCCATATATCCTTACCTTCAGTGGTTAGAACGGTCATCATGATGCTGACCAAGCCCATTGCTGTTTTCTATGAAAAAACGACGTAAGTTCTACTTTGTTCGTTAATTAAAAGTGTATTTAAAAAAAATTATTCTGATACTGTCATTTTACATATTGACACTAAATTGTATAAATGTTTGATGTTATTTGATTGTTTAAATCGTGGCAGAGCTATTTTTACTTTCCATATTATGCACAGTAATTAATACAAATTTCAGTGAGGATTTTAAGCACAACGATATATTTGATAGAAATGCACTTTGTGATGAGGAAGCACTTCAACTAGTTTATATTTGTCACAGCACTAAATTAAAGTTTGTCTTTTCTTAAATATTGCTATTGGGTGGTCTTTCTAACACCGGAATCTGTACTAGAAACCATTTCATTTTGAAACAATTGTGTAGAACATTTAGTTAAATTCACTTTCATTACTACAGATCTGAATCTCCGAAGGTGTATAGTGGTCTCACCAGCAAGGTAAGAGAAACAAATATTTATTTATTTTTATAAGCAGAAATTGCATTTGATAGAAATACTTAAGCACAATGCTGTTTGACGATTCGCCAGGTCTTCATCCTCTTCTCTCCATTAAACTTTTTTCTTTTTTTTTTTCTCAGTTGGAGAAGTTACTTGGAGATCTTCTTCTGTGTCTTGGTTCTTACTACAATGGTACCTACGACAGTGAGCTCCTGGAAGCCCTTTCCCCGCTGCTCTGTGCCATTTTCCTGCATAAAAATAAACAGATTCGGAACCAAACGGCACAGTTCTGGAATGCATCGTTCGCTAAAGCTACAGTGTTGATTTATCCAGAAGGGCTAAAGTATGCATTTCACATTTCATGTACAAATGTAGCTGAAACGAGCATATGTATTAATGTTGTATGTGTATTGTGAACCAGTCTATCCTAATGCATGATTGAGATGGTCATTCTTCAGGGTACCAATGGGCCATGAGTCTGAATATATTCTGTTATTCAAAGACGTGCTTCCTTACTAGCACACACCTTTTTTACAGATCCTTTACTGGGTGACATGAGACAATGTTACTTTCAAATATTACTAAAGTACGCACACTAGAATGTATGATTTTTCATGTTCAAGGATGATACATTTTTGTCTTCAGAAGTACATTTTTGTCTTCAGAAGTACATTTTAAACAGTTATTTTTTTTTGGTGTATGGGTTTTTCTGAACCGTTCTGTTCTTTGTCCGAATAACCTTTTTTATTAATGTTTTATGTCTATTGATGTCACATTTGCATGAGGGTATCGCCTCTTCTCTGTTTTACAGGCCAGTATTAAACAAAGTGAAGTTAAAAACACCCCTTCTATTGCCCGGTTTTACATTTTCAAATGCTGGAGAGGAGGAATGCAGCGGTCCATACTCTGATAATGTAAGCATTCTATTTCATTGTGACTGTGTAGTACGGTGAAGGGATTTTGTCACTTTTCTATTCGCCATAACTTCTATAATGTGTGGTGTTGAAACCTATCCCAGTTTCACATTTCAAAGCCAGTATAACCACCCTCAAACAGACACCATAGGTTGAAATAGCTGTCTGTGAGTAAGTTTCCCGGCAATGCAATTCTTTAACCCAGGCTGTGCTGAAAAGCTGTGTATACGGCAGGCATAAGCTTATAGGGTACTATGTTAAAATGGATTAAAGTAAAAGGCGACACACTGTGCTTATTTACATGTAATTTCCCAGAATCCCTAGCTGCAATGGAAGCACTGTATGCCAAGAGATAATGGTGAAAAAGTAGCGTTGTAGACCTGTCTGAGATGTTAATATGCCCTCAAGTGATACATTAGAAATGACAGAAAATAAAAATAAGTGTACAGTGCAGATATCCTGTGGTGACCTGCTTTAACCTACATATTAAAAATGCCATTGGGTGCATTTGATCGAAAACTGCATGTGTCTGTTTCTGACCTATTGTGAATCTTGTCGCTTCTAAACAGATGGACAACTTCCAGTTGGATACAAAGATCAGCGGAATAGAGGTTAAATCCACTGGAAAGCGTGATTCATTATTGGCCAAGACCGAAGACCTTAAAGACAAAGGCTCTGCGACTCGTGTATCACAAGCTAAAGTAAGAGGTGCTCTCTAGTGAAATCTACAGTTGTAATATTTACATGTCTTCCCACCCCCCCACCTCCCCCTCTTAAGTTTCAGGGCCTAACTTCCTCCCCCCAAGCCGCCCAAGGTAAATGGCAATGGGTATTTCATGTTACTGCATTTAAATCCCTCTAATTATATAGTTTCTGTGCAATATACAAAAGTATAAACTAGTTTTACTTTATTTTACTGAGGCAATAAAGTATTGCCTTAATTCCAGGATGCCCAGTAGAAAAGAGTGCGTGGTGGGGTCTCCGGTCATACTGAAATAATGCTCAGTATATGTTGAGACATTAAGAATGCTGAAACTTCACACCGTTTCCTACAAGTTGTTGCCTAATTAGGCAGAAATATTCCAACTTCAACGTATTTCAGTTTGCTGACGACTTTATATTCTTTTTCCTTTTTTAGTTAAAGCTGAACTTCTCTTCTCCCAAAACTAAAGAGAAGCTTTTGGAAGAGGAACAATCTGTTGACTTTGTTTTTATCCCTCCTGAAAATAAAGAGCGAGTTTTAACAGAACACCAAAAAGAAGTGCTTAGAACAAAAAGGTTCGTGATCCACTCCGAAATACAAAGTACTTTAACAAGAAAAAAATGATGGTGCTCCTTTTTCACTAAAACTTTCTTAACGTGTTTACTTTTTAGGAATAACTTTTGCTACCAATTCTCTCTTCCTATATATGTTAATACATCTGCAATGGGCCTTCTGTAGTATTGATGTAATGAATGCACACATGACTGGGGGGTGGGGTGGAAGGTCATGTGTTTTATTTTTATTAGTATCCTGTATTTGTATTAAAATATTTCCCCCCTTTGCTCAACCAAGAACTGAGGTAATTGAGTATGGCAAAGTATCCCTGGGTGAGTAATCTGCATATGTGGCGGAAAGCTGGTAGCTGCAGCTGAACTGTTAATTGTTTACTTTCCTTTAGTTCATTTGTCATATTTGGTTTTTGTAATTTATCAGGGTGGATATACCTACTATGTACAACAACCTGGATGCATCTCAAGATACAACTTTGTTCACACAATATTCTCAGAGCCAGGACAGCTCATTGTGAGTATGCAGACATTTTGCTGGAGTGTTGATTGCAATATATTTATATATGAATCCTAACATTTTAAATACTTGTTATCCATAGGGAAAAACCTACAGTAAAAGAGGGAACAAAAGAAATTGAGACCATATTGAAGGTAAACTATTTTTTTATTATATAAAAAAAGTTTGTTCAATAATATACATTTTAGCTTTGTCCCTATGGTTGTTTTTTTGTTGTGTTTTTTTTTTTTTTGCAATCATTAAATTAGCTTTGTAAATGTATTTGTCAAAACAAGAATTTCTTAAGCACAAACTGCACTACATTAGTAAACATCACAATTGTTAAATGTTTAAAGATTTTAAATGCACAGATTCTTATGTACAACGTAATTCCCAATCTGTGTGCATTATATATCAATATATAGCCACTTAACTTAGTCAAGTTAAATTAAAGTTTTACAGACGTGTTTTTTTTTTTGTTTGTTTTTTAATCAGGAGAAACCTTTTGAAGGTTTGTCAGACGTAAAAGACCCAAGCAAGGCAATTGAGAAAGATGTTGAAATGTTGGACAGTACAGAGCAACCTTCAAAAATGGCAAATGATTCTACAGTTCCGGAGATTGTTCAGGAGATTGAAGAGCCAGTTGAAAACACCTCAAATGTCAGCAACACCTCTGCCTCTTCAGATGTGGTTTCGGGAACACCACCACAGCCTGTGAGCCGAAGGCAATCGTTCATTACCTTGGAAAAGTTTGAGAATTCACTGACGCGATCTTTTAGTCCTTTGTCAAACACACAATTTCCAAAGGCAGAAATCATTTTAGTCCCTGATAGCCAAGAAGCTCTGGAAAAAGAAGATTCTCACACAAATAATAAAGAAAACTCTATGGCGGATATGAAGCCTTCCAAAAACAAACTACAGAAAAGTGCATCAGAAAGGAAAAGCAGGTCAGATTCAGCCTGCACAGTTGAACACACAGAAAGCAAACAAAACTTGCCTGAAGAGCCAATGCAACAGGAGTCTTCAGATGAATCCATGGTTAAAGCAAATGAATCTAATGGTGAGTGTTTTGGAGATAAAGACTGCATACCAGATTCTCAAATGCAGGAACTAGAACCTAAGGTTGTGGAATTTGCTGAGACTGACAAAGTTCGAAATCCCGTTCAAGAGGAAGACAATCTAGAATCCAAGGAGAACACTCCCCCAGAAGCCTTGGCTGTGAATCATATAAAAAATGACGGTTCTCTAACACCGCAGGCAGCCTCTAATCAAATGTCATTGAGACGCTCATCAAGAAGGCAGTCGGAAATATTGGAAGGTGTCCGAAGTGGTAAAAATGAAAATGCAAACCAAAAACGAGACAAGGCTAGGGAAGAAGAAAAATCGGGTCAAAAAAAGGTGGCACAAGCTAAAGAGAACTTGCATAGGCAGAAACGTGAGAAGCTTGAAAACGCACATGAGAGCGAACAGGATCTTGTTAAAAAGACTTTGACACAAGATGGAGATGCCAAGACTTCTAATATAAAACCTGATGAGGAGGATCTTCCTGATTCTAATTCAAGTAAAGGAAGCCAGGAGGCACCAAAAGGAAGACCGAGATACCAGACAAGACGGTCTTCTCAAGCACTTTTACCTGGCACTGAGAATTCTGAGTCTGACAATTCAGAGACGAGAGAAGAAACCAGTAAAAGAAAACTAACTCCAAAGGGTAAAACCAAAAGTACTGGAAAGGATGACAAATCTGAAAGTTCTCCGCAGTCTTCGACAGAAAATGATCCTAAAACAGAAACCTTGTTACCTGTAAAAAATAAGTTGGAGTTTGGCTCAGAAGTGGACGTGGAGTTAGTTGTTTCTCAAATCTGTAAAACGGATAATAAAACGTATACAATTATTACGGACAATACTACAATTTTAGATTCAAAGATTCTTAATGCCGATACTAATGCAAGCAATGTTCTAGATGACAGTTTGTCTGAGTCCGAACCTACTTTGTGTACTAGGCAGGCATACAAAACGTATGATCTTACAAATGGTTCAACTAAGGTTTACAGCATAGCACAAAGCTTAATGACTGAACCAACAGTTGGTGATTTTTCCACAGCCGTTTCTGATGTATTCAAAAATTCTGACAGTAACTTGCAGACAACTGATTGTCTCCATAAAAGAAGCAAAAGAGTGAGACGGTCCAAGAGCTGCGATTGCTGCTGCGAGCCATCAAACAAGCAAGAGAAATCCTTTACAGAATTAAAGACTTCTGAGCTGGCAGGAAGTAAGCGTGAGAAAATACATGCAAGTACTGTTGGGTCAGACATTTCATCTATTGATACGCAGTTTGATGAAACAGTCTTTACTGGACCTTGTGCTGTCAGCACCCCACTACTTGCGACAAAGGAGCCATGCTTTTTCAAGCCCTCTGTAAGTGAGTTGAAATCCGATCTAGAATCAGAGCAGGAAAACACAGTAGTTTCATTGAAGGAGAGCATTAGTGACACAGAGGAAGTAACACAGGTTTGTGTTCAGACTACGACTTTAGAAGTTCCAGAACCAATGGAGGAAGATAAAATGGCTCTGCCATTGATAGCAGGAAGTTCAGAAACTGCAGCAGAGAGTACAGCTTTGGGGACAGAATGTGTGCACCTGGAATCTCATGAACATAATGATGGGTCTCCTATTGAACTGGTAAAAGAGGATGCTGTCTGTGATAGGACCTTTGATGTAGAAGTAGGTGTTGAGTCTACTAGTAACAGCAGTGTTGAAAAACTTGTTGAGGTGGCCAATGCTCAAAGTAATCTTGCAGAAACTGTAGAAAAGTCTCTGGTTTTAGACGAGGTGCGTTCATATTCAGTTACTGCCGAAGAGATTGCGGTGTCGTTGGATGCTCAAAAGGAGGAAGTAGAAGAGAACCTTTCTCCTGCTGCGGAAAGTTGTGCCGTTTCTAGCATACCTGAAATCGCCGGTCTTGAAGACCTAGCTGAGGGAAGGATCGACACAGATTCTCCTCCAAAGTTGAAAGGCTTGGCGGCTCTAGTAATAGCTAATGATAGCCCCGGTGAAGGCTCTGGCTGGTCTCCCTCTGCATCGCCGTCCACCAGTATTTTAAAGAAAGGCGTAAAAAGACAGCAGGAGAATGACTCCCCATCACCCATCAACAAGGTAATGAAACGTGCTTTTTATTTCAATACCCAGCTTTCTTAACATTGGCATGGAACATGAATTCACTAAATGGCTACAAAATAAATTGCAACAATGAGCATCAACAAGGATTCGCTTTGCTGCCATATTTCCAGTCAGCTGTAAAGATATTTGGTATAATATATATAAGCTCCAGAAGTCTTGAATTTCTTTGTTGGGTGAACTTTTTATTTTTTTTGTAAGACTCAAACTTTTCAACGTTGTTACATAAATACTAGAACACCTGATAATAGACCATGAATAACACGTAAACATTTAGAAAGCACATTTTAGCTTTTCATGTATGCCATTGTACAGTTAAACCTTGTGTTAATATATTACATTAAAAACAACAAATGTTTAAACAGGGAGCCACTCGCCCATCGGTTTTATTTCAGGGTGCCTGTGGCACATAAACATTAAATGAGCAATCCACCTTAAGTAACTTCAATTCGTTTTACAGGATTGGAGCTAGTGAAGATGATCCGCAAGAGTTGAACTGTGCTATTTTTAGCTCTGGGGACCCTGTGGTTCACAAGATATTGGTGAAGTTACCGGTATTACTTCCTGGTTTTTAAATGGCCATCCACAGGCAAGTCACACCCGATGTTGCGGCTTCCTATTAGTCTGAAATTTGGTACTATAAACAATCGGATCCAGCCACTTGGAATGCACCAACCAGGGGTCTAAAGCCATGCTAGGTACCAAGAATGGGTGCTATGAAAATATCTGGTCAACATATAGTAATCATAGAGAAATTGAGTCAAGCACACCAAAAAACTCATTGAATTCTTTCCATTTTTGGTCTGCTTGACTACATTTTTCTGAGATTTCGTAGCCATTTTGTTCCCCATTGGGGAGTTTTAAACACAGTTACTTAACCGGTAAGCAGGTACCTCGTGAACCAGGAGGTCCCCAGAACTGGAAGTTGTACGTGATGTGTTTTTTATTTTTTTTTAATCGTAGTTTAGGATACTTTTTTTTTTTGTATGCAACAGTAATCCAAAGGGTTATGATACAGAATAGAATACACACTAATTGTACTGTGCTTGTTTCACAGATTCGCCGAGTCTCCTTTGCGAATCCGATCTATCAAGAAGAATTGGCTGATGATATTGACAGGCGAAGTCCTGTTATAAGAGGTCACTCTTCAAACAGCTCCCCATCTAGAAGTCTTAAAACTTCAACTAACACTCACCCCAAGGTAAGTAAGTTGTATGTTAATATGTCCAGGCAAATAATCCCTGGTTCATTTACCAAGCACTAAAGTTCACATTCACCAGCTCCTTTAATTGGGATGTTTGTCAATAACATTTTTACAGAATGGGTATGCTTCAGTCCAGGGGTGCTCAACTCCAGTCAAGATGCCCCCTCAGCTGGAGTTGAGAACCCCCGAGTTGGTCACTTGGTTTTCTTTATTACTTTACTGTATAAGCAATATTTAAGGATTTTTGGTGTTCTTATTGACTGCTATTTCTTGTGTATTTAGTCAATTGTGAAATGCTAATTTTATATAGAAATTCAAATTTATAGATCAAGTCCCTCTGAATGCCACCAAACATATGTATTTAAGAATATTAAATTGGAACATATTTAGTGGGATGAACCCGAAACTGCTTTTTGTAAATGCTTTATTTTACGTTATTTCTATATAAGGCAATATTTGGTGTTACTTGCCATCTAGCAACAGCAGTTCTTACATCCCCCCCATTATCTCCATTTATTACGCTAAACTGATGTTTAGGGATAGGTTTTTTCGAAAGAGGATACCGGTTAACTGAATACCAACTTTGAAGTTATAGTGTGTGTGTGTGTGTGTGTGTGTGTGTGTGTGTGTGTGTGTGTGTGTGTGTGTGTGTGTGTGTGTGTGTGTGTGTGTGTGTGTGTGTGTATATACTACTAGAAAGCATTGTTTGTTTTAAAGTCCCATTGCAAGAAGCCCTACTGTACATAAACAAATGAAGAGGTTTCGTGTGTAATTATATTAATAGATTTACCATTTCCTCTGTTAGCTTAATACAACTCCAACCAAAGGATTCGTTTCCCCGGGATCCCGTATTCTTGGATTTAAAAGTTCAAAGAAGTGTTTGGTAAGTTAGGCTTTTATTCAAAAGATTTCTCAATTGTATAATGGAGCAATAAACACAAGGATAGAAAAAAGATCCTCTCTCAGAGTGGAGCAGACTAAGGTTATAGCGATGGCACACGACCATCACTGTCCTTGTTTATTGGGTGTGGGGTCAATCGTTTAGATGCTTGTCGGTCACTAAATATTCGTCGGTCACTAAATATGCAAGCTTCTAAATTCGTGTTGTGAAATATCATTTATAAGCTAGTATGTAGTTCAAAGTTTTAGTAGCTATATTGAAATCATAAAGAACACATGAGCACATTGTACATGTCTCTGGCATGTCCCCAAACCTGCCTTATCCATCGCGCCGCATCAATGCCCTGGTCATTTAAAGTGATAAACTCGCAACATTTCGTGTGTGTGTGTCCCTTTTTATAGACATATGACAGTGGTTCATTGATGAAATTATAGTCCCTAGCACTTTTGTAACCTTTTTACTTGAAAACGAGAGGTAACTCATTGTATGTCCTGGGCATAGTTAATGACAAATACGGGGTTACAAATACATAGTTACACAAGTGAACAGGATATATATATATTTATTTATTTCTATTGCATGCACAGTTCATGATAATATATTATAGGTGTATGTAACAGTTACAGACCAGATTAAAATGTGAGACAGCCTTAGTTTTGAAAGAACTTAGATTGGTGGTGGCTGAGAGTCTCCGGTAGATTGTTTCAGTTGTGGGGTGCACGGTAAGATAAGGAGTGGCCAGATACTTTGCTGAACCTTGTGACCATGAACAGTCTTCTGGAGTCAGATCTCAGATAAGTACTGCATGTGGTAGGTGTGCAGAGTTTGTTCAGAAAGATGGGTAGCTTGCCCAGGAAGTATTTGAAGGCAAGACAGGAAAGATGAACTTTGCGCCTAGACTCGAGTGATGACCAATCCTAGTTCTTTGAGCATTTCGCAGTGATGTGTGTTGTAGTTGCATTGGAGAACAAAACGGCATATTGAATTGTAGAGGGTATCCAGTTTGCTACGGAGTGTTTGGGGTGCTGAGCCATATACTGTGTCCCCATAGTCGATAATTGGCATTAGCATCTGCTGTGCGATACGCTTTCTGACCAGCAGACTTAAAGAGGATTTGTTCCTGTAAAATGCACCTAGTTTGGCATAGGTTTTGTATGTCAGGGTATCAATGTGCATCCCAAATGTTAAATGGGAGTCAAAACATATGCCCAAGTATTTAAAACTAGTAACAGGAGTTAGGGTGGTCTTAGTGTTGGTTCTGATCTAGAGCTCAGTCATTGGAAGCTTTAAAAATTTAGCCTTGGCCCCAAATACCATTGTTACAATCTTGTCAGTGTTTAAAACAGTTTGTTTTCAGAAATCCTATTTTCAAGTCTCAAAGTCAGATTGAAGTATGTGTTCAAGGTCGGAGAGGCTAAGGCTCTGTGCATATAGGATTGTGTCATCTGCATACATGTGTATTGAAGCTCCATTACAAGTTGTAGGAAGATCATTGATAAATACTGAGAAGAGTAGGGGCCCCAGAACAGAGCCTTGCGGGACGCCACAGGTGATATCCTGGGGGTTGGAGTTAGAGCCCGAGAGTGACACATGTTGGGATCTACCTGATGGGTAGGAATGAAACCAGTTTAAAGCATGCTTCCCCATTCCAGAGCACTGGAGTTTAAGCAAGATAACATGATCAACAGTATCGAAAGCCTTTGCAAAATATAGGAATATTGCACCAATGAGTTGTCCCAGTTTCATTCCACACTGGATTTAATTGCAAACTTTTAGCAGGGTAGTTACGGTGGTGTATTTTGGGGCGAAAGCCAGATTGGAATTGGCTAGGGAGATTTGTCTTGGTATAGTGATCGCTTAATTGGGAGTGGACACATTTTTCCATGACTTTGGATAGGATTGGGAGAAGGGAGATTGGCCTGTAGTTTGAAATAGTGTTTTGTCCCCACTTTTGAAGATTGGGACAACTCTGGCAGTTTTCCAGGTCTTAGGGATATGGCCTGCAGACAGGATATAGTTGACTATGGAAGCAATTGGTTTGGCAATGGCTGGGGCACCAAGTCTTAGGAACTTAGATTGCAGTAAGTCAGGTCCAGATTGGCTGCTTAGTTTTAATTTTGAGGAGCACTTGTGTAATCTCCTCGGATACTGGGCCAAATTGAAAATTGTGAGCAGTGTTGAGCGGGTGGGGATATAGGGGTACTCAGAATGAGGTTCTTGTTTTGGATTGTGTTTCAGTGGGATTTATTAGAGTAATATCCTCCTTAGTGATATTACTTGGTTGTAGAAGGCTGGAATATATTGTTAACCAGGGCCTGACAAACTGGGCAAAAAAACGCCGCCCCCACCCCACTCACGACACTGCGGTGGGAGTGATGTGGCCTTCTGTCTGCTCCCCTGCAAATTCATCTTTTCCCCCTGCAGTTCCAGTTAAAATGGCAGTGCGGCGTCAAATGTCATCGCGTTGCCATGGCAACGAGACACGGCATTGTGTAACGTGGCTCCGCGTGATGTCGTGTAGCGTCCCGTTGCCATGGAAACGTGGCGTTATTTGGAGCAGCCATTTTAACTGGAGCTGCAGGGGGAAAAGAAGAATTTGCAGAAGACGGAGACACCCGGGGGACGCAGTTGACAGCGGCCACCAGCATTTGTCAAGCCCTGTTGATAACCTTCCAGAAGTTAGCTGGGTTTGATGTATTCTGGTGAAGATTGTCAGAGTAATATTGTGCTTTTGCATGTCTTTGCCTTGTGCCCATATTCTGCAGGCATCTGTAGTTATTGAGATCCTTGGTAGTGCCAGTTACTTGGTAGTTTTTCCACAAGGCATCCCTGAAATGATAGTGCAATACGGTCAGTTGTAACCCACAGAAGGTGGCCCCCCCCCGTACTTTTATTCTGCATAGTGGAGCATGGGTATCGCAGAGTTTTAAGAACTTGGATTGGAAATAGTCAAGCGCAGAATCGGCGTCTGGAATTAAGTTGATTTCTGTACCAAGGGCAGTTGGTTAGGTCAGCCAGAAACTTGTGGGTTAAAGTTTCTAAATGTTCTAGTGAGGAGAACTTTAGCGCTTGATTGGGGTGATCTAATTTTCCTTACACCGTACATTTATTGCATGGTCACTGAAAATGTCAGGAAGGATGCGAGAGGATTGGATTCTGATGGGATTTGAGGAGAGAATCCAGTCTAGCAAGGAATGGTTGTGAGATTTCAGGTTTGTCCATGTGGGTTGGGAAATGAGTTGAGTTGTATCTGAATTTTGTGGTTTGTAGGGTCGAGCCAATTGTAGTTGAAATCCCCAAGAACTAGCAGCTCACTCTTCTCATTCAGAGAGGAAATGGAGCCAAGAAACTGGGCATCAGTCAGGGACTGTAGAGGGGTTTTGGATACTAGCAACCAAGACAGGCTTAGAAAAGGGGAGGCAGATTTTGCCAACTAGGGTTTCAAAAAAGGGTGAGCTTGGGGGGCAATTTAACAGTGTAAATTTTAAGGTCTCTGCAATATAAAATAACCCTCCTCCTCTCTTTGACCCATCTCTCCTAGAAATGGAGTATCCCTGGATGGCAATATTTGCATAGAGGGGTTTAAGGGGTTAGCCATGTTTCTGAGAGAACGATAGCTTTGGGTTTATGCATAAGACACCATGAATTAGTTCATCCAGTTTGGGCAGCAGGCTCCGGATACTTATATGGGCGACAGATGGACATTTTTGGAATTTGAAGGGGGTATTCCCAGGGTTATGGGACAGAGTCGAATGGAGAGGCCCTGGGTTAATTTCAATATCACCTGCTAAAGAGAATAATAGTAAGAGTAGAAATTTGAGTAGTTTGCCAGTTGTAAATTTGTGATGTCAGTGATTCGTCACTTGCCATTGCAAACAATCAGGAACGTGATCTCATCACAATGTTAAAAAATGTGTCTACATTTTGTTTTTTTTCTTAGATTACTGAAATGACCAAAGAATCAATGCCCTCCCCTAAAGAAAGTGTTTACCCTGCATTAATGAACTGCACAACATCAGTCGATGTAATTTTACCTCAGATTACATCTAATATGTGGTAAGTAGATGTAAAGTTCTGCATTCTTCCATCGTTAAAGCAAATCCTGGTTGCGATGTGAGCTTTCAACATGCTTTGTATCCTGAAGAGAAACAAGTAATTGGGCACTTTCTGCACCTCCAGACTAAGTGATCAGTAGCATTCAATGTCATTGAGTAATGGTATAGTTGCATCATGGCAAAATGCTTCCTTTTTGAAGTAACTTTATTTTTTTGTTTTAGGGCCAGGGGACTGGGACAACTAATACGTGCCAAGAATATTAAAAGTGTCGGCGACCTTAGTACACTCTCACCCTCTGAGATAAAGACACTGCCTATCCGTTCTCCAAAAGTCTCTACAGTGAAAAAAGCTCTGAGAGTTTATCACGAGCAACAGGTGACTTGTTCTTGCTGCTCTCTTAACAGCAAAAGGACAGGGTTGCGCAACGCTACATCCAATTGACAAAACATATGGTATAAAGTTAAATACTTCAATAATAATATTTTCTTGGTTATTTAGTTAGACCCTTTTGGCCAAAGTGTCATAAGCCTTTATACCAACGTCAAGGCATAACCAAATTTGCAGGTCCTAACACCACACTGTGAACCATTTATTTTACCTCCTGTATGAGGGGAAGCAACCACAGAGGGTCCAGTCCATACTGCAAGAATGGGAGATCCTTCCAAGTTAAAAAGGTTAGGGGCCACCTACCTCCAAACAACTGTTGCCAGTTAGAAATTGAATTAACACACACTTTCCCAGTAAGCTCAAACACCAACTTGGGAGGTTCTCATTTTGCTGTAGATGAGATAAACTGGAAGGTTCACAGTGTAGTGTTAGGACCTACAATGTATTTAACTTTATACTTATTACCATATATGTTTTGTCAATTGGATGTAGCATTCTGCCCCCCTGTCTTTTTTGTTGTATAAGTTTGCCACGCTCAGTAGCTCTCCTTTTGGTATGTTTGTATATGTTTGAGCTTACTGGGAAAGTGTGTTAATGTACTCTTAACAGGTCACGCATTAACAGTCTAATTTAGCATTCTAGCAAAGTCAAATTTAAGCAAATATTAACTTAATATGTGAGTTATCATCATAACCTGTATTCAGTGCAATCCAAGACTATTCTCTTTTTTTTTTTTTTAACTTTTGATCTAGTGTTGCAGCAGGGGGGGGTCTCCGGAGCTGAACTGCAGTAACTTCAGCTCTGGGAACCTCCTGCTTCCGGACACAACAACGTAAGTGAAGGTAGCTGCTCCGGCTCAGCACGCAAGGCTTTAAAGTTTAAAGCTCCCGCATCACATGGGCCAATAGGAAGCCGCACAGATGACGTCCTGTTGGCCCTCCTGACGTAAAAACGTTCAACAGCGGGCATATTGTGAACCCTGGCAGCTGTGCAGAGCTGCTACCAGCACCTAATTTTTAAATGATTATTTGCGAAAGCAGGGGGTCCCTGCAGCTGAAATTAATTTGGTTCAGCTATGAAGACCCCCTTCAATGCTATAAATAAAAAATATATACACCAGCTTGGATTGCCTCTTTAATTCTTGCCCCCCAGTTAATCAACTTAATGCCAGCCGTTTGCCCTGGTAGTTACCAGTTTTTCTTTACTAAAACCTAAACTGTCAAAAAATTTCCTCACACTACAGATGAAGGCTAAAGGATTTGATGAATTTGCCGCGCTCGCTGAGACGGAAAAATCATTGAACGGCCTGGATGAGAAACACTCTCCTATTGATGAGGAGAAACTTGAAACAGGTAACCACTGTCATGTATAGTTTTGGTTTTAACTGCAAAGTTTACCAAACGTTAATCTTGCAAGAAATCAGGCATTTCTTAATGCCTGGCCCTTCCTCTAGTTCAGGGGTGCGCAAACTTATTTCCCCCCTGTGCCCCCTCCCTTGTCTCTGGCGTACGTCGCTGAAGACGAGGGAAGTTGAAGAGGCCTCGCACGATCCCCCAGCACATTTTCAATGCCTTGGGGAAGAGCGCAAGGCCTCTGGAACGGCTGCCCTCTCCTCCCCACAGAAAATCTTGCACCCCCCAGTTTGTGCATCCCTGCACTAGTTGGCCAGCTGCTGCCAAAATACAATACCCAGAAAGAGTGAATGCTGAATTTAAAGGTGTCCCCTTTTTATAGGATACGATGGGATGGTATATATTGCAATCGCCACTTGTTATGGGGGATTTTGACATGTTGGTATATTTCCTTGTCTGATACTGACAATGTGCTGGCATCATATTGTGTAATTAAATAACTCCTGTATCTTTGAATGCTTTCAGATTTGATGGAGCAGTCTACCTCCGCTATGGACACCCCACCCTCTCCGGACACCCCACCCACTACGGACCTGTTAACCCAGATCACTGCACTTTCTAGCCAGTTGTCTTCAGAGGACCTTAGCACGTTTTCTGGCAGCCATCTTTTTGAAATACACGAGAAACTTAGTGGGATGTCAAACTGTGTCATAAGACATCTGCAGTCACGGTGGCGGTCCCCACCTCACGAGAGCTCTGTCTAATACCAGTGTAGAAGACTGGTTTAAGAATTTCTTTTAAGAGTGATTCATGAGTCAGGGCACTTTTTTTACTAGGAGTACATTTTTACAAGAGAATTTATATTAAAAAAATAAATTGATCCGGCAGATTTTTTTTTTTTTTTTAATCCATCATGTGTTCTACCTGACTTAATTCTGCGGCTTCTAAATTCTAGTTTCCTTGCTGCTACGTTATTACAAGGCTTGAAGTATTCGGTTGAAATTGAATATTGACAAATGGCGTATCTATTTGGGGTGGTTTACATCTCATCACTGCTGTGAATGTAAAACTAAGGCTGGATAACATGTTCCCGCGACTTAAGCTGTTTCATACGGTAGTCCTTGTAATATAATGATCCCTCGTACGGCAGGACTCGCTGAGCAGCTTCTTGGTCTAATTTGCAAAACCATTTAATGTTGCATTTGTAGTTTATTGCAACGCTAGGAATAACTATATTTACAATGGGCTACAGCTTGCTGAGCGAAGACACCAAAAACCTCATCTGCCAACAATTGGTTGCTGCTGTCCTGTATTCTTTGTCAGCCTAATCGTACTAAACAATAGGGGACCCCTGCCACAGAGAGGGTTTTTTTTGTTTTTTTTATTGTTAATCTGGAATTGGCAAATTATTGGAAGGCTCTGTTATGTTCTCAAGTAGAGGTGCTTAGGAGAGCTTGAATGGTCACTAATTTGACTCTTCAATGCAGTATATTAATTCTGGGTTACATTTCCTCCTGAACAGGAAATACTTAAATTTGAGTCAGATTCATCATGTGGAGGCGAGGGTTAAGTCACCTGATCTGGTGCTAACTTCTGTTGAAGTCACTGGCTCATGTGCACTAACCCCTAGCAGCGCTTGATGCATATGCCCCATACTTGGGTGTTTTTAGAAGCTTTGTTTACTATCTATTTTCACTTGCTTCTTTGCTTTATATCAAGCTCATTTTTCAACAGACATTGTGCTTTACCAGTGTTCTAGTTTTGCAGATGTTCACAGTATCGTGTATATTATGTATATAGTTTTGACTACAGGTAAGAAAGTTACTGGATTATATAGTTGGTAATCCACGTTGTACATATAATTTAACAATCTGTATGCACAGAGCTTCTTAATGTCATTTGCTGCAAATGTTTTTTAGAATTATTATATGTAAAATAAAACTATTAAAGTGTTTTCCTTTTCCTGTTGGCAACAATAACCACCTATGTAAAAGTGGTAGATGTTCATTTGTATCTGTTTTCTATTCTAAACATATGAAATTTAGCATAACGATTTATTTGTATGATTTCTTTACACTTATGCACATGGTTAATTACTGTTTTTGAATGATTAGCATGTTGCACATGCCAGTCTGGGATATTTGGGTTCAACTTCTAAATGTCCTGGTCCCTTTCCTTGTGCTCTGGAATACAGCCAGACCATGTTTTTGCCACACCCAACCAAAACATCTTATTGGATATTTTCATTTACTAAATTGTTGGCTATTTTGATGTCTTTCTCTGTAGAATTTTTGTTCTGATTTTTGCAGACCAAAATATTCTTCAGCCATTGGATATTGAGCCGTCAATATGTTTCTCATCCAACAGAGCATGAAATAGGACTGTGCTTTCAGGATAGTGGTTCATCATCAAGTTTGCAAACAAACTGCTATACTTATTTATATTGGCTGAAAGCAGTGGTTATCAAAACAGTGCGCCAGACAATTTTTATGATGAATTTAAATGTGCTGGTTTTTTACACAAGTAAATTCACGTGGGTTTCAAGCTTTAAGAACACAAACTGGTGTGATTGTATTGAAAGTGTGTTATCCTGAAGAATGCCCTCGTTCAAGTCTGGAGGTTTTTTTTTTAAATATAAATAGAATTCTCCGTATGGGCTTGTTTCATGTTATATTTTTACAATTGATCTAAAACTACTGAAAATTGGCCCTTTTTATTGTGGTTTCTTTACTGGTGGTAATAAAGAAAAAATAAAAGTGGCGCTAGTCCTATTAATGAGGTGCAATAAATAAAGTCCCGCAGCTGGTGTCCCAGGAGGTAATTCAAACTCCTCATTATATAAGATTGGTAGAAAATAAAGTTGTCCTCCAGCACGTGGTCTTATTGCTCTTTTCTTCCTTATGTAGAAAAAAAGACAACAACAAAAAACACCACACACAAGTGGTATAATAGGCGTCGACAATCAGTATCTTAATCTATAGAGAAGTAGAGAACTTGACACTTGCCTGTGTATTTGTTCCCGTAGTCTTCTGCTGTTACCTTAAAAAGTGGAGAGAGGCATAGCATAATACTGTTTATTACAAAAATAAGGGAGGCGAGATAAAAATACACTTTTACAAGCTACCAACCACATGGATTGTGGAGGTTTCTATTGCTGCAAGTGTCCTTTAAAAACTTCCTTGCTGAAGCTGCTTTTCAGTCACTTTTTCTCAACTCCTGACTTGTCTGTCTGGGTCCACGGGGATGGGAGGCTTTCTCAGATTCGTGCACAGTCTGTTGTGCCTCTCCGTGTGCAGAGCTCCCTGCTGTTTGTCAGTGTTGGTTAGCTGATCCACAGACTCCACAGGTATGGTGGCTCCAAAAGACCAAAAAGGGGATGTCATCGGAGAGGCACAACAGACTGTGCACGAATCTGAGAAAGCCTCCCATCCCCGTGGACCCAGACAGACAAGTCAGGAGTTGAGAAAAAGTGACTGAAAAGCAGCTCCAGCAAGGAAGTTTTTAAAGGACACTTGCAGCAATAGAAACCTCCACCATCCATGTGGTTGGTCGCTTGTAAGTGTATTTTTATCTCACCTCCCTTATTTTTGTAATAAACAGTATTATGCTATGCCTCTCTCCACTTTTTAAGGTAACAGCAGAAGACTACGGGAACAAATACACAGGCAAGTGTCAAGTTCTCTACTTCTCTACAGATTAAGATACTGATTGTCGACGCCTATTATACCACTTGTGTGTGGTGTTTTTTGTTGTTGTCTTTTTTCTACATAAGGAAGAAAAGAGCAATAAGACCACGTGCTGGAGGACAACTTTATTTTCTTACTGGTGGTAATGACTAGGCCGAAAAATTCATAGCCCAAAACTGATTTTCCTCAACTCCTGTTCGTACCCTGGAAATCTAGTCTTAAATATGTGGTCAATGTTTTGCACAGACAGTAAAGCAGTTTGGCTTTTTTTTTTTTTTTTTGCACATGTGCTTGCTCATTTTAATATGGCATATAAAGTTAAAAGTGTTTGAACCAATTCTAAAAATAAACTGCGTGCAGTCACACTTACTGCTGGAGTGGTAAATCTCTCAGTATGTGAGCAATGATGGTAAGGGACGGTTTTTAATACTTATGATTCTGTACACTTTAGGACCCATTAGAATGGGTTTAAATTGGTCAGTAACAAACACAACCCCTTTTAATATAAGCAGGCACATTTGTTGAAATACTGGGTCCGTTGACACAAATACTGCAGAAACAACAGCTTTATTAGTCACTAATTTACAGGGAATAGCAGCTGTTGACCCATGAACAAAATCACATGCATTCAGCGTTCAGCAAGCCGAGGAGGGAGAGGCTTTTTCATTTTGGTGACGTAAGGTGCTTGCTTGGAACAGAATTTAATATGGGGAGTTTTATAACACAAAAACGTTAGGTGTCTTTATAGGAAACAAGGCGAACAAAAAAAATAGCAGATTGTCCATTTGGTATATTTTCTATTGTGAGCCACGACGGAAGTTTAGGGTTAGTCAATGTGATCATTTCATTCAACACAATGTTGACAATACCATGAGTTGTTTGTGGTTTACTTTCATGGAGAGAGAAATCTCGTTTTAGGGACCAATCAGTTTGGAGCACAAAGCCTTTTAGTCCAATCATGATGCTTTGAAAATGTTATTGAAGATGTTAAAATGTATTTTTTATTGAATCAGACAAGGCAAGTTAACAGAAAAAACAAATGGGCTACTATCGCACTTCTAGTCATGTTGTATAGATGTAGTGCCATATTTGTTTACTTCTGTAGCATGCGTTGTTTGTTATGTGGTTACTTAGATGGTTTCCACGTAGTTGGCTGGGAGCATGCCAGTCTTGCTAGTTCTCTGGACCGTCCCATACATCCAGCCTTCATCAATAGTTTGAACATTTACTATAGCATCACCATCTCTGAAAGAAACTTCATCATCATCCGCTGCCCGATAGTCATACATGGCTCTGAAGGTTTTCTGTCAAAGAAAAGGAACACAATGTTACATGTTTGTGCTAAATAAAAGTAATCTAGAATTGAGACCTTATTTTATTTAGCAAGATAGTGAATCCTATTGCCTTCCAATGTTTGTTTTGGTGTTAATACAAGCAACATTGTATGCATGTTGAATGGAAAAACTTGTCTATAAAATGCATTTGAACCCATACTAAGAAGGGTAATAGGATTATCAATCAGTATTATTTGAACTCCTTTTTTGGTACAGTTGAATAGGTTTTCCCCATGTATCCGGTACACTCCAGATACCCATATAGTATTATATTTGATTCTATTTCTCCAAGTCGCTTACTCCAGTTGTAGAAGGATGAGATGGGACAGATGATGCTGTTGTTTGCTGAGTGGCTACAGAAGAAGACCTTTGTTGGGGCAGCTCAGTTGTTTTTGCCTGTTTGTAACCTGCAAGGTAAAATTAAGATTGCATGAGATAAAAGAAGTACTGTGCATGTTTCACTTGCTGTCATTCACTCTGCCACAATTAGTACAAATCTCTCCATTCTACTGTCTATAGTTATGGTGTACAATTAATGCGTACTCACCCTGGTAAAACAGTACTTGTCCACTTTCCTTGTGGCCTAAGTATTGTGGAACAATAATAAGTATTGTGGAACATGCCTGTGTAATAAGTTACATAATATGTAGATGTTTTAGCACTTTTACTGGTTACCTGTTACTGTGGTGGTAGTGGTGGCGAAGGTGGTTCCATTGGTATAATAGGAATGATGTTGATCAGCCACTTCGGAGGGGTCCGATTTTTCGTCTCCAGCACTCAGACTTAAAGCACTAGCAGACCGAGACTGTTCGCGGCTGCGGCGGGCTTGTACTGCAAGGAATGAGCGTTTATTACCATCAGTACATAACAGAACGAAAGATCAGGCTGCCAAATAGTGAACATTACAATATAACCGTGGCAATTAACACACCAGAACGCATGTGCAGGCTTCTTGATTGAATGTTGTCTTCTGCTGGGTCGTAGTCGAAGACAGAGCCAGGATTGGTACGCCACACTCTGAGATCTATATAAGAAAATCAACATTTTATAATCAATATTCTGTGTTGACCCTTTCACTGCCAGAGAGGCCTGTAACACGTTGCAAGACATTGACACCTTCTCTGGCAGCTAAATGGTTAATGATCCATCATAATTATCCGCATGCCATAGGGTTACTGCCTGACTTCGTCAGAAGAATAATCCATTTGTGCCCAATAATTGAGCATAAAATTAGACTGACAAGTTAATCTTGACAATTCTGTTTCTCACTTGTAATTAGAGATGGGAAAAACTGTCAATCTGTTTAGTAGAATTCCCTGAGCTTTCCATTCAAAATCCATTTTGTGGTGTAAAATTAGTTGGCGGATTGTTCCAGTTTCAAACCGTGCAAATTAATCAAAAACCGGTCATTGGATTGCTGGTGGATTTTACCAATCTGCGGATTCCACAATCTGCTGGTGGATTTTAAGAATCCTATTCGCGGATTCTTTAATATGGTAGCAGATTGCTGAATCTGCAGATTGGATTGTTGAGGTTTATAAAAAAAAAAAAACGGAAAAGGCAAAATCGCCCTTTTTATGAGATTGATACGCGAACCAAAGGAAGCAGCCGTCTACGTGTAACTAAAATATAGTCCATTTTTAGATTAGATTTTTTACAAATTGGTTGCATTTAGGATGAAAAGGTGGAAAATCACCTGCTGTAGAAATGTATGCTTATTAAATGCAATTTTGGGATTGTTCACTATTCTGAACTCAATAAGAAGGCAAAAAGATTGATGCAGCAGCCACTCCTGTGATGTACTGAGACTCACCAGCAAGAATGAATATAACCTTTATTTAAACTACATAAAAACGGATACTAGACACAGACAAAAATAGAAATCCTCCCACGCGTTTCGAGCAAGACTGCTTTCTCAAGGAGAAAGAGCAGTCTTGCTGGAAACGCGTGGGTGGAAGATTTCTATTTTTGTCTGTGTCTAGTATCTGTTTTTATGTAGTTTAAATAAAGGTTTTTTATTCATTCTTGCTGGTGAGTCTCAGTACATCACAGGAGTGGTTGCTGCATCAATCTTTTTGCCTTGAATACTTTTGCACTCCGTTAACCCCATACATCTCCATCTAGGCTTTAACTCCGTTATACTCCGGATTACATCATTATCGCAGGCTACACAGAGCCATATAGTGTGTATACCTTGAGCTAATCGGACGGTTTTTCATGCTTTTCTCAACTCAATGACTGCATTTGGGTCCCTAATGGAATCTGTATGCTATATACAGGTGCTACTATGTGTATGGGGGGGAGCTTGAGGACTGCAGTTGAGCACCCCTGACTGAAACATGTTAAGTACAGTATGCAAGAAATGCTTTCATATGCTGACAATTCTCATTGATACAGTAAGTGTGGCTGCTTTTTTCTTTAATTATTATTTTTTAAAAGAATTGCATGAGTCTCCTATAAGTACCTGTAACATCTTGATCCTGTTCAGTTCTTTTTCGTTCAATTTCAACAACCTTCCTCTGAATCCCGCGGTAGGTAATGTCACTAAAGTCTATCATGTTCTTCTTCACACGTTCTGTGATTGGGTCAGTAACCACAGGAGTAAAGCTTCCCTTGTGCTTCTCAAAGTCTTCATGGTACTTCACCTGCAAACATACAAGCCGTGAAGTACACTTCCATAGCACAGCTCAGAAGAGCAGAGCCACCTTTTTTTCCTCTTATATTCTAACAACACTGGAATTAAAAATATTTTATCTAATTTCCATGTGTTCTAGAATGGGTTGCAGAAAAAATATTACAATTTATTAAAGGCAGACTAAGAAAAAAACGTCTAGCTGTTCAGGGCGTGAGTTTTCTGAAAGGGCAGAAATTTTAAGGGAACCAGGTAGTGTGTCAGGAGTTAAGGGGTCTGATCCCAGGGAAACCAGGTTTCTGGAGGGTGCAGTTAGATAGCACGTGCCCAGTTCTGTTAGAATAAGCAGATTTGCAGGTGATTAGTGAGCCAATCCAAGGAATTTTTGGAAGCTCTATTTCTAAAGCTCAAATATATGATGAAAAAAAATGCAATTCCTTCAAGAAAGGTTAGGGGAGAAAAAAAAGCATTGTAAAGATTTAGCACTTTTGCTTCTGTGATCTGTATTTACTAATTAGGTACCAAAGTATTACTGTTAACGAGGGGGGATATGCAGCCACTATTTGTATTACAAAGCAAGGTTTATTAGAAAGTATTGTCATCAAAAACTTGCTTCTGTTTCACTGATACCACAGACTACATTTAATGTGTTATATTTGGGGGGGGTACAATATTTGCTGCACAGTGAAATAAAAGATGCAATCTTACCGATGAGATGTGGCGCTGGCTGTCACGAACACGTCTCATTTCTGGCGTGTCCAGTACAAAGGCAGCCTTGCCCTGTATCTGCTTACGGAAACTGTCTGAGTAAAGAACCTAATGAATGAGAGGAGTATTGGTTAGCATGGCTGGATGTGGTGGAATCACATTCTTCCACATGGAAAAGGGGTTATCATTAGTGGTAGTAATGTAAAGTAGAAACAAACCATTAGCAACCAGAGCCCTTCCAACCATTCGACCTGTGTCTTTCTGAAAACTTCTTGTTCTAGCTGTATTGCCTTTTAGCAGTGGGAATAGGGTGTTTACAAAAAGGGATTTTCCCTCCCTGATATTCCTAATATAATGCTTCAGCCTGAATAGTTCTGACATACTGGACAGAGTTTGCAATAAAAACTTGCATGAGTAATACTACTTGTAATTTCTACATTGTAGTTGATTTTGAAAAGTTGTATACTTATCACAATGGGGGTTTTTTTTTTTAAATTAATATAAATGTTATAGTAAATTCTTCAGTGCTGTAGAAACCTCTATCACACAATCACACAGAGTCCTAGTATTGGTCCAGATGTGAAATGGATTTGGTGACGGTTTTTATTTTTGTGTGTGCTAGCGTAAAGATTCTGCATTAATATTATTGTACAAAAAACATGTCCGTTATTTTGTGTCAGAATTAATATCATAAGCTTCTGTCCAATTTTAAGTCTGATTCAAATGTCCTAACGGAAATGTAAATAATGACCGCTAGCGTAGTGGGACATATTTAGTAAGTGGTGCTAAGGCGCATTGGAGTCCACTCACTTGCTTTAAGTTTCCTTGGTTAGCACCGTGAAGTAAATATGGCCCTATATTGTGTTTTCCAATCACACCACATATATCTCACACAAAGGATATGTAAAGAACACCAGAAAAGCAGTTTCAAACCTAATTAGATTAAGGATGTCTATTTTAATATGCATTAAGGGAGGGGGGGGGGCATTATGTGGTTTGCCGGGGAAAATCCTCAGAGGTAAAAAGTTATATTTTAGTATGTAGACAGGATTGTAAACCCAGAAAGAATGTTAAATATCAGATGGTAATTTTTTTTTTTTTTTTTTAAAGGATAGCACTTCACATATTAGGACGTTAAAAATGTTATGTTTCGGGAGGAATATTCTTGGCTGATTCTCGAAAATACCGAGCTAATATTTTCTTGATTGCGTTTAACTCTCTCCATCTCTGGAGTGACCGGCGCCGATGTAGCTTTCCCCATTGTTTCTTTGTATGAAACCTACAGCGTACAGAGAAGCATCACTAGCAACATATCCATATACCACAGAGGCAATACTGTTACAGCTACAGCAGTGGCAGGCAACCGCAATGAATATAAAGCCACCAGCGTGACCCCAAAAAGTGACATGCCCCTTTACCAAAGTCAGCAGCCACAGTACCAGTTGAATTCCAGAAAGCAACAAATAGCCAATTAGGTGCTGAAGAGGCTAGCTGTGTTGCTGACTTCTCTCGCAGCTAATGGGTTAAGATTCTAATAAATATTTCAATACATGAGAAACTTTAAACGTGTTAATGTAACCGTTATGAAACTAAAAGTGGCGGCAGGTTGGCGGCAAAGAGGCTGTATTTGACATTGACTGCAGGTTGCCCATCACTGTGTTACATGGACAAGCACCAAGGGATGTCCATTCTGACATGTTTATGATTTGAGGGAAAGGATGACACAGGTGTGTATTAACATGGGAAAAAGGATGAAGGTGGAAGAGACTTGTTAAATTTGGAGATTTAGCCGTATGTTTCTGGAAGGTACCATGCTAATGTTTTCTTGATTGCGTTTCACCCTCTCCATCTCTGGAGTGACAGGTGTGGGGGTTCCTGTCCCCAAGTTTTCTTTGTACAACACCTATAAGTTACAAAGGCAGCCAAACATTATGCACATGCAAAAACGAATAGATCTATAGCTATGCTACTGTATGTTATCCTAAAGTCCTAATATGCAGGTACAGTCCTTATATCCCTTAAATCAGGGCTTCTCAACTCCAATCATCAAGCCCCCCCTCCCTTTCCCCCCCAACAGGTCAGGGTTGCAGGATATCTCTGCTTCAGCACCACCTGTGCTGAAGCAGAGATATCCTGCAAACCTGACCTGTTAGGGGGAGGGGGGTTGAGGATTGGAGTTGAGAACCCCTACCTTTAATGAATGCAACCTTAAGAATAGAAAATAAAACCTAAACCCCTGCATTATATTCAGAGTTTCAGTTAAATGTGGAGTGAAGTGACACAACTCTGCATCGTAAACTGAGGCAATACTTATCATTTGCTTTCCATTGGAAGCTGGTGCTGAGTTTGCACAGGTTTTGTAGCTATGGGGCCTTGATGAACAGCCCTTTGGGTTTTGCAACAAACTATTGCAAAAAGGCTCCAAACAAGCCACAGATTTGTTTAAAATAAGAAATCCCAGTAAAAGCATTGGCTTGTATTTTTTTTGCACATTTAGGCCAAGATTTATTAGATGGTGCTAAGCTTTAGCACACCTTAATTCCTGTTCATTTAAATAGGAACTGAGGGGTGTATGGCTTGGCACCATTTAGTGAATCTGGGCTTTAGTGCTTCTAGAGAACTATATAAATATTGAGATTAGGATGGTGATTGCTAGTTATAATGTAACACACACATCATATAAGTTATGGTGGGTCAAAAAGTGGCAAAAACCCTCCACTGTACAGTATACAGAAAATAAAAATATCACGTGTGGACATTCTCATATCTCAGACTGATCTGCAACCCTGCTTTCCCCCCATTATCTCCGAGCGTACAAGTGCTTCCACTGCAGCCAGGGATTCTGGGAAATGACATGCAAATGTCGCCTTTTTAATATAACACAGAAATATATTCTGTGGATAGTTGAGGTAGAAATAAAACAAAAATGCATAACAATGACTGCACGGTGAAGATTGGGACCTGATAAGGGAACTCCTTCACTGCCAGTGCAATCAGCTGCAAAGGGATGTGTCCATGTTAGTGTCAGGATTAAGGCATCGTCTCACTATTCTGCATATGCAGCTACTAATCATTCTAATCAGTTGTCGAGATCAAACAAAGTGTTTAACTACATTTGTTGTAATCTCTGCCAGTAGCAATACCATTGTACAAGTTTAACTTATACGTTGTATAAATATCCTACATAAGAATGAATATATTGACTGCTAGAGAGAAGTACTATACAGATACACAGCCTCAAAATAACTGCCACCAAAATATGAAATCCGTCAGCCTTTGCATTGTTACTTAATATTTTCTCATTTTAAAGATATTTAAAATATTAAGAGGCTTCAATTTTCTATTTTTTTGTTCGATAGGAGACCTTTAGCAGAGAAGAAAATGCCCAAGATTGAACACCATGTCACAGGTGGGAACTCGACAACAGATACATTTGTCAGCATATGTTTTAGAGTTTGGTTGCTGTCAGGAAAATACCGAGCTAATGTTTTCTTGATTGCGTTTTGCTCTCTCCAGCTCGGGAGTGACGGCTGTTGGGGTAGCTCTACCCACATTGTCCTTGTACATAACCTACAGGTTCCAAAAAAGTATTGGGAAATCACAGACAAGACTGAACACATTGCGTGACTTTATCATTCAAAAAGAGTTAGGTAGTAGTAGTAAAATAAAGCTGAAGTACAAAAAAGCGCAAAGAGTAAGATAAGTGGTGGGAAATCAAAGAGGCTGAGGAGGTCAACAACATCATCAAAATCAGAGAACAACGACAAAAAGCATGAATGTATTAAAGATTATAAAATGGAAAGAACTTGATTCCTTCCAATTAAAAGCTGGTTTGCAGCTTTATGAGTAGAAGCAAAAAAACTATGTTAGCCTAGAAAGGGCTTAATATATAGGAGGTTTATAGGTAAATCAAGTCAAGGAAAATAAGTCAGGGTAGGCAATTAGAGTGTTACTTTTATGAAAATATAAAATACCGAGCTAATGTTTTCTTGATTGCGTTTTACTCTCTCCATCTCTGGAGTGACAGGTGTGGAGATTCCCACGCCAAAATGTTCTTTGTATAACACCTGAAGATCCAAAATGGCACAGATAAATGGAAAGTTCTCAATGTTTGAATTAGAGAGACAGTGTACTGCTGATCAACGGTATCACAAATCTGAAACCCTCCTTCATCTTCTATCCTCTTTCCACTATCAAGTCTCTGACTGACCTCTTTGCAATCTTAACACGAATGTCTCTCTACTACTCGAAACCCAATAAGGCCAAGACGCAGCTCCTCAACCTTACAGTACCACTAGAAGTCGGGTCCTATAACTACTTCCCCATTACAGCATGTAGATAACATTGCAATATCATCTACAATCTCCTCCAAGCATGTTATAATAATAATTTATTTGTATGGTGCCAACATATTCCATAGTGCAGTACAATGTGGGAGGGATATTGCCTATTTCTAACAATGAACCCCCTCTTTTCCTCTCACATTGAAGCTCATCAACTTGTCACACACCTTTGTCCATACAATACAATCACAACAAATACTCCCAAAAGTTATTGTGGTTGCTCTCTAACGAATTACTAATGTTATTGAGGACTGGAGTTGGCCACCCCTGGCAAAGTGCTTGAGTGGAAGTGGTCTGTCATAGTGCCCCCTAGTCTGACATGCAGGAAGGGGTGGCAGAGTTGCTGGAACTGTTGCTTTTAGGCACTACTTTCAGGAGTACATGTTAATTTTGTTTATTCTTTATCTACAATTTGTAGGCGAGCAAAACATCATAATATGAAGATGCTATCTACTGACAATCAAAGCCCACATCACATGGCAAATAATCGTTTTAAAAGTTACAAAATAAAGTTTTTCCTAAACAGCAAAAACAAACTTTCTCTCCCCTGGATTCCAATGAAATTTGGGTCAACTTTTTCTTACTGCGGTCACCATTGTTACCTCTCCATACAGTAGGTACTTACACTGAAGTACTTATGCTGCTAATACACTTACACACATTCTGCATCCTGTGTATATGCCCCTGCACTTCTCAGAGGGCAGGGAGTCCCTTCTGGTATTGTTACATGTAACATGTAAATAGGAAACACTTACCTTAGGAATAGGTTTATATGATAATGCACCCCTATATCCATGTGTACACAAATATAATCAGCAATCATATTTCTCTAGTTAGTTAAATAGCTAGCAGGCCATTTGCACTGTGTATAAAAGCAATATAATGCATTTAAAGTTCATTTTGACAAAAATAGATGTCTCTCCCCTTGTCCCTTATTGATGAGACAAACAATTGAAATGGGGAAAGTATTTGAAAGAGTTCTCTGTATTTTGTCCATTAATGGCATTTTTGGGACATGTCAATGTTGCCTGAATGAGTTTTAAACATTTAGAAAACATGTATTACATTCATCAAGTAAAGATGTCTGAAGCTAAGGTTATTGTGCAACAAGGACAGTTTGTAATATGAAGTTCCTGCAAATTCAATTCCAGACAAGTTTAAAGGTTAGATCTGGTTATTCCGAACAATTCTGACCTTATTTGTGGCAGTTAGAAAACTGTTAAGTTGCAAGTTATAATAAACTTTTTTTTTTTTTTTTTAATTACAAATCAAGAACATACCTTACATAATGGGAACATGCTTAAAAAATCCTACCAGGTACCAAAAAATGTTAGATATTTAACTATCTGTTGTTAAAAGGTTTTTGTTTATAATGTTAATGTCTAATGCTTTTAGTTAGTGATTTATCCAGGATAAATAAGGAATGTATTATTCATGTTTAAGGGTATTAACAACAAGGTTGGTGATCGGTATTGGATTAAGAGGAGACATTTTTGCATTTTAATTCAATGTTAGAGGGGGCTTTTTAGGTAATTATAATTATAAATACCGAGCTAATGTTTTCTTGATTGCGTTTGACTCTCTCCATCTCTGGAGTGACAGGTACAGACGTTCCTATCCCCAAATGTCCTTTGTACAAGACCTAAAGGCACAAGAAAGCACCCCAAAACATGGTGAAAAAAATAAGTAAGTAATATATGAACATCTAGCAAGGAAAATTAACCCCTTCACTATTAGACGACTGCAGAACAATGCATGGCCGGCTCTTCGGTCAGTAAAGGGTTGACTGTTATTCCACATTCAATGTTTAGTAGGGCATTGTAAGAACAGGAAAAAGGATCTGATTTTGTGAGTACCTTTGATGATGGGGATACTTGAAATATTTGAGGCTCTCGGTTGCTCAAACAGTTTAGTAAAATATTTGATGACAGGTGAAACTATGTTAATTTCTATAATTTATAAGTGTGTGAAAGATTTTAAATGTTAAGGTAAACTCTACTGGCAGTTTAAGCACTCAGGAAAATGGGCAATAACTGTTATGCTATTGTTTTAGAAGCAAATATTGTTGTTAGGTATTTATTTTAAACCAATCTTCTTATATGGAAATACCATGCTAAAGTTCTCTTGGTTGCGTTTGACCCTCTCAATCTCTGGAGTCACAGGTGTTGGGGTTCCTTGCCCCAAGCTTTCTTTGTACATGACCTAGAGTGACAAAAAAGCATCCAGGATGGCACCAATAAATATGTATTCCATTCCATCAGTCTCTTCCAACACACTCTGCATTATTATACACAAGGTCCACTACTCTACTTTAAAGGGGCATTCATTGCTAAAGTAACTAAACTTCGGTCCAAATTGAGATACAATAAGATTTATCCTATAAATGTAGAATCCATATTTTATCTTTTTACATTTTTGTGAAAATATGTCTTATATTGTAAAAATAAGGCAACCGGGTTTATTCCCTAAACTGATAAAGCTGAAATGTGCTCTTCATTAATAATCCTGGATAGACAAGATATTAGCTGGTCATTATTTTGCCAAGGCTGGAGGAGTTGCATTAAACCCTTAAAGGGAAAGGGAGCGGTTCAGTGAGTAAAGACACTGACTGGCACTGAGAGTTTGAAGCAGGGGAACCTGGTTCAATTCCCAGTGTTGGCTCCTTTTGACCTTGGGCAAGTCACTTTATCTCCCTGTGCCTCAGACACACACACACAAAAAAAACATAGATTGTAAGCTCCACGGGGCAGGGACCTGTGCCTGCAAAATGTCTCTGTAAAGCGCTACGTATAATTAGCAGCGCTATACAAAAAAAAAAAAAAAAATACCCAGCTGGGCATTAATGGGCAGGTGATACCCCTATTCTATGGGAATTAAGACTGTTATAAGCTACATTTTCTTGGAGTTTGTATTATTGGTACATTATATTGTTTATTATTATATGTTTATGTTATATTAATCTAATAATTTTGGGGGGAATGCAGCAATTACACATGTAATCTCTGGTGAAGCCTGGCCCAATAATGTCCAGTATTATGATAAGAAGATTGGATTGTGAATGTTCTAAAGCTTTAGCCTGTAATAGTTATTAACACCCATACATTACAGTGGTGGCTACATCTGTGTTACCAATTTCCCACCTTGGTACATAAGCCCCAGTGAATCTTACTTTGGCTATTTCTATGACACTCAGGAATGCTTTGATGCAGGGGTGGCCAACTCCAGCCCGCAAGGGCTACCAAGAGCTCAGGTTTTCAGGATATCCCGGCTTCAGCATAGGTGGCTCAATCAGTGGCCCAGTCATTGACTGAGCCACTGATTGAGCCACCTGTGCTGAAGCAGGGATATCTTTTAAACCTGACCTGCTGATAGCCCTTGAGGGCTGAAGTTGCCCCCCTTCCCCCCCCCCCCACCCCACTTCCGGCATTTGGTGCATATGGAAATTTCCTTCCCTACTTCCTGCTTTCAACCCCCCCAATCTCATCCGCTCCAGTTTCTACTTTTACGATTAACATTCCCAGCAGAATATGAAGAGAGCAGCAATATGGGTGAAGAGAAACATGCCATTGGAACCTTATACATTATGTGTATCCCACAGGAATGTATAATACATTCATTTTCAATGGATAGAGCCAACACATGTCTTCCCTGACACCATACATTAGTAAAATATTTCCCCACATTATACAGATTACCTCTGCTTCACGGCTTCACTGCTTTAATTTTACAAATCGGTCCATTGTATATGACAAGACCAACCAATAGTTAAAAAAAGACATAATTGATTCTGAACTTTGCTAAGAGTGAGTGCACCTTTGTAGAGAGGTCCATAATATTTAGTTTTATCATGAAAATGTATATATACACAACACTGGAAGTGCACAAGCATATCATTCCCTAATAAGTAGCAGCCCTATCGGTTGCATGTAATTGCAAATGTACACACCACAAAATAATACTTCATTTCATAACAAGCTTGTTTACACGTTTAAAGGGTCGTATTCTACAATTTTGCTTCCATTGATTGCCAAGGCATTCCTTCTGTAGGTCTGTCTGCTGTCTACTATTCATTGTAATTAAAAGCCCTTACTATGTAACTACTCGTTGCGGTCTTTATTATACACTAGTGCATTTGTTTTGTGTTATACAATAGTTACACTTTTTTTATATTGATATTTAAAAAGCTTGCTGTTGTATCATGTACTTGGATACTTGTTTTATTGGAATAAAATGCATGAGTGGAGCAGTGGCGTAACTTGAGTGTTAGGGACCCCGGGCAGTTCACTTACCTGCTGGCCCTGGTCCTGCGACATCGCTGCGCCAGGTGACTTTGTGTCGCCATGACGCCGCAACGTCGATAGAGGAGTGTTGCTCTCTTACAGAGGCCCCGCTCTCTCCCGGCAATCGGTTTCATTGCTGCGGGGAAGAGCGCGGGGCTTCTGTGATCGCTTGCGGGGTTCATCTCGAGTCAGGAGGGAGGGTCCTGTCTCCCTTCGGGCCCCCCTCCCCAAAGCTGGAACCCCCAAAACGTGCCCGGTATCCCGGGCGGTAGTTACACCACTGAGTGAAGGTGATCTACACATATCTACTCATTTTCTCTTTCATTTGTAAAGTGCTAAAGAGATAAAGATTCATTCTTCCAAACAATGTAGTTCTAATACTGTCAATTGTTAGAAAAAGCAATTAGGAAACCAAATACACAGACAAGGTAACGGGAAGAAAGGAACGGGAAGCACACCGATAATACTAGTTAGTTCTATGATTAATGCACTGCTATTATGTAGTCTAAATGGCTCCATTCAACTCTGTTGGGATAAAAGTGACGTACAGTTCTAATACCAAAGTAAAAACATGGCTATAACTTTAGCATCGGATCTAATGGATTAAAAGTATGAAATAAGGAACCCTTGCAGTTAGAAAGGAAGTAGAGGGGTCTTTAGTAAAGGAAGGGAAGGGCACTACCAAACACGGGAAGTCACAAAATATCAGCAACTACCGAGCTAATGTTCTTCTGCGTCTCCTTTACACGTTTCACTTCCGGCAGGTCGGAAATCGCAGTTCCTGTTCCAATACTGTCCTTGTATTTAATCTACAAAATCACGTGCAATGGAAACACAAAAAGAGGACGCACATTAAGCACATCGGACTTTCCCATACATGGCTGCATGTATGATAACACATAGCTGGCAGTTTATGGCAGTACATAGATGTGATACCGTGTGTGTAGGGACTTTACTGCTGGAAGAATAAAACGCCTTTTGTATATATCATTGTGGACATATTACTGTTGATACGTATAGTGCTGGAGTCACTGCAACAGGGGTGGCCAACCCCAGTCCTCAAGGGCCACAAACAGGTCAGGTTTTCAGGATATCCCTGCTTCAGCACAGGTGGCTCAATCAGTGGCTCAGTCAAAGAAGCTGAAGCATGGATATCCTGAAAACCTGACCTGTCGGTGGCCCTTGAGGACGGGAGTTTCCCACCCCTGCACTGCAACCACTCCAGAATTGAAGAGGTAAAGCGTACTGCTAGGAATTAAATGACTGGATGCCTCTACTTAATCCTTCTCTAGCAATAGAGGATGTCTTGGATCAAACTTTGCCTGCCATGTGAACTACAGATTGATTCAGAGGATTTCTAGGATAGATCCTGTTTTGTTTAACAAAAGAATGCTGTTACAAAGCATATATTCACCAGTGGCGTAGAAGTATTGTATTATTATGGATTTGGCAGGGTTATTCTTAGCTATAATAGAGTGCAGGAAGGTACCATATTAACTATAATACAGTAGAATTTGTTAAGGGAAAACTAACCATTTGAAACCTGCCGGCTATCTAATGATTTTAGATAGAAGCTTGAAGGACCATTTTGATTCAATTTTTAAACATCAGAAAAGAAAACTCCCTGTTTAACGTGGATTACTGCTTTTAAGATATTAATAAGTCTAGGATATTATAAATTATGTGTTTCTCTGTTTTATAAAAAAACACATTTCTTTATCACATAGACCAGGTGTGGTCAACTCAAGTCCTCAAGACCCCCAACAGGTCAGGTTTTCAGGATATCCCATCTTTAGCACATTTGACTCTCAAGCAGAGGCATAGTTGAAGACCTGAGCCTCTGCTTGAGTCACTTGTTCTGAAAACCTGACCTGTTGGGGGGGGGGGAGGGAGGGAAGAACTTGAGTTTTGAGTTGAGCACCCCTAACATAGGCAACAGTCTGTAACTCTGCATAAAACACTATATACTGTATGTATTCAGCTTTTTTTATACTCTGAATTATTAGTAGAAATCAAATTATTAGTTAGTACACAGTATAAATGTTATGCTTTAAAATACATAATTCCAGGATTTAGCTATCTTTTTATGGCAAAATCTTGATAGCGATATTAATATGCTTGTAAGAAAATGAAGGTAGAAGTTGAATTTGGGTTATATTAGCAGATAAAACAACCCCAAACAATCATTTCTCTTACTATATTACAATAAACATGTTATTTAGCAGGGGAATTTGCAGAAATTGTGTTTTATCTGTTTGGAAGAGGATTAATGCCTAAAGGGGGGAAATATTATTTGGCCTAGTCGCAGTTATAAATGGTAGTTATTATTTTTGATAGCCTTTCTAATTTCCATAGTCATTGTTAGCTCAGGCAAGAGGATTTGAGAGGTTATAGAGCATCTGAGAATCTTAAAGTCTTTTCTCTGTACCGTGCTAATGGCATCCTGTGTTCTCTTAATTCTTTCCATCTCAGGGGTCTGCCCAATAGCTGTTCCTGTTCCAACTTCTTCTTTGTACAAAATCTTAATGTTCGGAATCAAGGTGACAGGTTAAACAATGAGAGCTTTGCTGCTTCGTACAGTGCATGTGTTTTGAACAGAAAGTGCTTCCATAACAGTATGTGCCATGTTTACTAAGCGGTGCGATTCCATAAGACAACTTCTAGTGCCACAAAACCCCTAATTCTTTTGGAATACTGGAGCACTGCTTAGTAAATATGGGCGTATGCCTTTTATTTGCTGCTTTCGTCAACCCATTCAGCCTAGAGGGGCCTGAAGTTGCAGTTCTTCTCAGGCCCGAATGTGTGTATTACGTTGGTTCCTGTGTGGTTAAAAACTGTGCATGTGACAATTACAAACACAACAGCAAACATGCAGCATTAAACTAAGACCACATTACCAGCAACTCACAGATAACTGAAGCAACCTACACACTGACAAGAGACAGATGAGACGACTCACAATTTTGATCAGACATCACAAAAGTTTGTAGCGCTATTTGCCTAACTAAATCCCATAGTGTAAAGTGTATGGTGTAAAGAAACCCTGCAAGACTATATAACCAGTAAAAGCAGCAGCTGGTACAATAAGTGGCAGTTAATGTTAGCTTGCTTTAAAGATGGCTACGTTAGAAATGCACATATGCTCCTTCTCAATTATTGTATTATTCGGGTTAGAATTCAAAAACAAATGTTTAAAATGATATACCGAGCTGAAATTCTTTTGATTTTCCTTAACACGCAGTATTTCTGGCGTGTCTTTTACCACTGTAACTTTTCCTTTACTGATATTATGTTCACCCTGGTACTGAAGCTATAAGAAAAGAGTAGAAAATGTGGCGTTAAGATTTATCAGGAACAAACATTTGTCCTTGAGACAAGTCAGCTAATGAGATGTGACCTTGTTCTCTTTGTATGACGATCAAAATCACAACACTGAAAAATGCTACAACACAAATGACCAAAGTATCTCCATGGGAGGAAAATACTTCATATCAATAGGGACAATGAACATTTACAATAGTTACATAGTAGATGAGGTTGAAAACGTTCAACAAATGCTAACAACCTATGCTAAATTTAGGCGACAGATACTTTATCCTATATCTATACTTACAGTATATTGATGCAGAGATTAAAAATAATTAAATAACGTTTTCCTATTAAAAAAAAGAGACCATTTTCCTATGCATTCCCTAAAATCCTGCATGAACCTCTTTTTAGTGTCAGATGAGTCTCACGACACACTCTTTTGCATTGCTGGCCCCTTTGATATGGATGGGGTTAGCAAACAACAGACTTTTCACTCTTCAGACTTCAGACTTGTGATGTTTCTACACAAAGGAATTCAGATGAAATGTTTATGGGACTTACAGTGCTGAAGTTCTTCTGATTCTCACGGACACGCAGCATCTCTGGTGTGTCTAATACCGGCACGTAATAGGACATGGTCCTTTCTGCTTCCTCTTTGTATTTTTTCTGTTGTGATTTAAATACAGAGAGTTATTCTGCATATTTACCCATACAGTACATAGCACAACTGTAAGATCCTTAAAGCAGGGCCTTCCTCACCTATCGCACTGTATACTATCTGTAATATTTTTTTTTAATTATGTTTTATTGTTTTTTGCTGTCATAGCCCAGTCCTTCTGCACTGTAGAATATATTGCTGCCTTTATACAAGTTATATTAATAACTGTAATAATATTGTAAAACACACATTATAGCTTGTTCATCCATTTATCAGCATTGTGCAGGGATGGTCAGAATGATGTTCTTTCATTAGAATATAACATCTCAGGGAGATGTATTAATGCAATTTGGGGGGCAATATTAGGACAAGAGAGAAACAATTTCATTTTGAGGCTCATAACGAAAGGGTTAAAACAATGTTGAAGGAAAAGTAGATCAGCAATCTGGAAACAATGTAATATGGAGATCATTTCATGCTAACCAATAAAGATTACATGTAATGCAGAAAACACATTTATGTTAGAGATCTTAAGTAATGTAATTGAAGCTGGGAATGTGGCGTGCAGGGTGCTTCACTGCGTACTGAATAACAGATGCCAGTATGACATTTTTTCTGCCAAACGTATTAGTCCCACTGAATAGTGCAGTATATAACTGAAGAGCAAGTGTAATAAAATGTGTATATGATCTGGCTCACTACTTCATTTCCTGTCTTGTTTTAAATTACCAAAGGCACTACAGGCAGTCCTCGGTTATCCTACGGAATCCGTTCTGGAAGTGGCGTTGGATAGTGAAACCGTTGTAAAGTGAGTCCCATGTTAATCAGTGGCGGTGAGTGTTGGATAACGCATCCAGGCGTCGAAAAACGGCCCATAGGGTTGCATTGTAAAGCGTTGGACATGCCATTCGTTGTAAAGTGAAACATTGGATAGCGAGTACTACCTGTATTTTCATGTTCTTTCTGCAGTGGATTTTTATGATTTTAGAGCAGCAGATCTACATGATTATTACTTATTTAATGTTAATTTAGAACCAACTTTTAAAGGCTTTGGAAAGTATTATCACCTGGCTGGAAAGGTTTCTGACTTGCTGAGCATGGATAATCTCTGGAGTATCCACAACAGATGTGTAGTTGGCCATATCCATTTCTGCAGAATGCTTGTATTTCACCTGTAGGAAACAATGATGCATGTCAATGTCTCCACACTGTAAAGCCAATGCTAAAAAACCCTGTTTTGATCCGATGAACTCACCTGACTGGCAATATCAGTCGCATTCTTTGCTCTCATAAAGTCTGGAGTTTCCAAGCCCATAGTGGACATACCTCTTCCTTTGATTTCCGACTCTAGTGTTTTCTTATATTCTTTCTATTACATAAGAGAGATCACAGCGACATGCTGTAAGGTGCGGTCATGTTCTGCTGCCCCTCCCCCTTTCCCCCCCCAAGTCTCACTTACTGGGAAACAGACTCACCGACCCAAACTTTAATAAAACGATAAGAAGTTAATTCCATTCATTTTTGGGAAAGAGTCACTTTATCTTTCTCATATGGGTCCTTACACTGTGGTATAACAACCACAGTAACTTTCTAATTCACGTGAATTAAACTTATCTGTAACTGTAATTTAAGCTATTGTTCACAACAGACAGAAGTGAAATCACTTATTGATATTTTTTGGGTATTATTATTATCACGGGCACAGCTACTGTACATCTATATTTAAATGAAACATGATATCACATTTTGGATAGTTTTTATGTGAAGGAAAGAGGGGGAAAAAACAGGAAATATATACTATATTTCTCTGCCAGGATGCTCCTGTACCCTGGTGTGCTGTGATCCTCTGCCAGGGGTGCCGAGGCTCTGACTCCTCTCTCGGCCCGGCACAGAGAAGAGAAAGAAGCCTCTGCATCATCTGAAAGCGCGGGATGCGCCCACTGAGCAGCTGAAATGTTTGAGGTGTGTGAGACGGTTGCAGGGAAGAGGGGAGGAGTGAGGCCTATGTGTGGGCAGAGGGTGGAGGTGAGTGCTTTGTGTGGGTAGGGGAAAGATGTGTGGTGTAAGTAGGAGATAATGGGGGTGAATGTAAGATTGAGAAAGGGGGTGAGAGCTGTGTGAAGAGGGGGAATAAATGTGGCGTGTGGAAGAAGGGGATGGGAGTGGCTGAGGGTTGCTGAGTGTTGGGAGTGGGTGCGGGTATGTTCGTGTGAGCGAGGAGGGGCTGAGTGTTGGGAGTGGGTGCGGGTATGTTCGTGTGAGTGAGGAGGGGCTGAGTGTTGGGAGTGGGTGCGGGTATGTTTGTGTGAGTGAGGAGGGGCTGAGTGTTGGGAGTGGGTGCGGGTATGTTTGTGTGAGTGAGGAGGGGCTGAGTGTTGCGAGTGGATGTGGGTATGTTCGTGTGAGCGAGGAGGGGCTGAGTGTTGGGAGTGGGTGCGGGTATGTTCGTGTGAGCGAGGAGGGGCTGAGTGTTGGGAGTGGGTGCGGGTATGTTCGTGTGAGCGAGGAGGCGCTGAGTGTTGGGAGTGGGTGTGGGTATGTTCGTGTGAGCGAGGAGGGGCTGAGTGTTGGGAGTGGGTGCGGGTATGTTCGTGTGAGTGAGGAGGGGCTGAGTGTTGGGAGTGGGTGCGGGTATGTTTGTGTGAGTGAGGAGGGGCTGAGTGTTGGGAGTGGATGTGGGTATGTTCGTGTGAGCGAGGAGGGGCTGAGTGTTGGGAGTGGGTGCGGGTATGTCCGTGTGAGCGAGGAGGGGCTGAGTGTTGGGAGTGGATGTGGGTATGTTCGTGTGAGCGAGGAGGGGCTGAGTGTTGGGAGTGGGTGCGGGTATGTTCGTGTGAGCGAGGAGGGGCTGAGTGTTGGGAGTGGGTGCGGGTATGTTCGTGTGAGCGAGGAGGCGCTGAGTGTTGGGAGTGGGTGTGGGTATGTTCGTGTGAGCGAGGAGGGGCTGAGTGTTGGGAGTGGGTGCGGGTATGTTCGTGTGAGCGAGGAGGCGCTGAGTGTTGGGAGTGGGTGTGGGTATGTTCGTGTGAGCGAGGAGGGGCTGAGTGTTGGGAGTGGGTGCGGGTATGTTCGTGTGAGTGAGGAGGGGCTGAGTGTTGGGAGTGGGTGCGGGTATGTTTGTGTGAGTGAGGAGGGGCTGAGTGTTGGGAGTGGATGTGGGTATGTTCGTGTGAGCGAGGAGGGGCTGAGTGTTGGGAGTGGGTGCGGGTATGTCTGTGTGAGCGAGGAGGGGCTGAGTGTTGGGAGTGGATGTGGGTATGTTCGTGTGAGCGAGGAGGGGCTGAGTGTTGGGAGTGGGTGCGGGTATGTTCGTGTGAGCGAGGAGGGGCTGAGTGTTGGGAGTGGGTGCGGGTATGTTCGTGTGAGCGAGGAGGCGCTGAGTGTTGGGAGTGGGTGTGGGTATGTTCGTGTGAGCGAGGAGGGGCTGAGTGTTGGGAGTGGGTGCGGGTATGTTCGTGTGAGTGAGGAGGGGCTGAGTGTTGGGAGTGGGTGCGGGTATGTTTGTGTGAGCGAGGAGGGGCTGAGTGTTGGGAGTGGGTGCGGGTATGTTCATGTGAGCGAGGAGGCGCTGAGTGTTGGGAGTGGGTGCGGGTATGTTCATGTGAGCGAGGAGGGGCTGAGTGTTGGGAGTGGGTGCGGGTATGTTCGTGTGAGCGAGGAGGGGCTGAGTGTTGGGAGTGGGTGCGGGTATGTTTGTGTGAGTGAGGAGGGGCTGAGTGTTGGGAGTGGGTGTGGGTATGTTCGTGTGAGCGAGGAGGGGCTGAGTGTTGGGAGTGGGTGCGGGTATGTTCGTGTGAGCGAGGAGGGGCTGAGTGTTGGGAGTGGGTGTGGGTATGTTCGTGTGAGCGAGGAGGGGCTGAGTGTTGGGAGTGGGTGCGGGTATGTTCGTGTGAGCGAGGAGGCGCTGAGTGTTGGAGTGGGTGTGGGTATGTTCGTGTGAGCGAGGAGGGGCTGAGTGTTGGGAGTGGGTGCGGGTATGTTCGTGTGAGTGAGGAGGGGCTGAGTGTTGGGAGTGGGTGCGGGTATGTTTGTGTGAGTGAGGAGGGGCTGAGTGTTGGGAGTGGATGTGGGTATGTTCGTGTGAGCGAGGAGGGGCTGAGTGTTGGGAGTGGGTGCGGGTATGTCCGTGTGAGCGAGGAGGGGCTGAGTGTTGGGAGTGGATGTGGGTATGTTCGTGTGAGCGAGGAGGGGCTGAGTGTTGGGAGTGGGTGCGGGTATGTTCGTGTGAGCGAGGAGGGGCTGAGTGTTGGGAGTGGGTGCGGGTATGTTCGTGTGAGCGAGGAGGCGCTGAGTGTTGGGAGTGGGTGTGGGTATGTTCGTGTGAGCGAGGAGGGGCTGAGTGTTGGGAGTGGGTGCGGGTATGTTCGTGTGAGTGAGGAGGGGCTGAGTGTTGGGAGTGGGTGCGGGTATGTTTGTGTGAGCGAGGAGGGGCTGAGTGTTGGGAGTGGGTGCGGGTATGTTCATGTGAGCGAGGAGGCGCTGAGTGTTGGGAGTGGGTGCGGGTATGTTCATGTGAGCGAGGAGGGGCTGAGTGTTGGGAGTGGGTGCGGGTATGTTCGTGTGAGCGAGGAGGGGCTGAGTGTTGGGAGTGGGTGCGGGTATGTTTGTGTGAGTGAGGAGGGGCTGAGTGTTGGGAGTGGGTGTGGGTATGTTCGTGTGAGCGAGGAGGGGCTGAGTGTTGGGAGTGGGTGCGGGTATGTTCGTGTGAGCGAGGAGGGGCTGAGTGTTGGGAGTGGGTGTGGGTATGTTCGTGTGTGCAAGGAGGGGCTGAGTGTTGGGAGTGGGTGCGGGTATGTTCGTGTGTGCGAGGAGGGGCTGAGTGTTGGGAGTGGGTGCGGGTATGTTCGTGTGAGCGAGGAGGGGCTGAGTGTTGGGAGTGGGTGCGGGTATGTTCGTGTGAGCGAGGAGGGGCTGAGTGTTGGGAGTGGGTGCGGGTATGTTCGTGTGAGCGAGGAGGCGCTGAGTGTTGGGAGTGGGTGTGGGTATGTTCGTGTGAGCGAGGAGGGGCTGAGTGTTGGGAGTGGGTGCGGGTATGTTCGTGTGAGTGAGGAGGGGCTGAGTGTTGGGAGTGTGTGCGGGTATGTTTGTGTGAGCGAGGAGGGGCTGAGTGTTGGGAGTGGGTGCGGGTATGTTCATGTGAGCGAGGAGGCGCTGAGTGTTGGGAGTGGGTGCGGGTATGTTCATGTGAGCGAGGAGGGGCTGAGTGTTGGGAGTGGGTGCGGGTATGTTCGTGTGAGCGAGGAGGGGCTGAGTGTTGGGAGTGGGTGCGGGTATGTTTGTGTGAGTGAGGAGGGGCTGAGTGTTGGGAGTGGGTGTGGGTATGTTCGTGTGAGCGAGGAGGGGCTGAGTGTTGGGAGTGGGTGCGGGTATGTTCGTGTGAGCGAGGAGGGGCTGAGTGTTGGGAGTGGGTGTGGGTATGTTCGTGTGAGCGAGGAGGGGCTGAGTGTTGGGAGTGGGTGCGGGTATGTTCGTGTGAGCGAGGAGGCGCTGAGTGTTGGGAGTGGGTGTGGGTATGTTCGTGTGAGCGAGGAGGGGCTGAGTGTTGGGAGTGGGTGCGGGTATGTTCGTGTGAGTGAGGAGGGGCTGAGTGTTGGGAGTGGGTGCGGGTATGTTTGTGTGAGTGAGGAGGGGCTGAGTGTTGGGAGTGGATGTGGGTATGTTCGTGTGAGCGAGGAGGGGCTGAGTGTTGGGAGTGGGTGCGGGTATGTCCGTGTGAGCGAGGAGGGGCTGAGTGTTGGGAGTGGATGTGGGTATGTTCGTGTGAGCGAGGAGGGGCTGAGTGTTGGGAGTGGGTGCGGGTATGTTCGTGTGAGCGAGGAGGGGCTGAGTGTTGGGAGTGGGTGCGGGTATGTTCGTGTGAGCGAGGAGGCGCTGAGTGTTGGGAGTGGGTGTGGGTATGTTCGTGTGAGCGAGGAGGGGCTGAGTGTTGGGAGTGGGTGCGGGTATGTTCGTGTGAGTGAGGAGGGGCTGAGTGTTGGGAGTGGGTGCGGGTATGTTTGTGTGAGCGAGGAGGGGCTGAGTGTTGGGAGTGGGTGCGGGTATGTTCATGTGAGCGAGGAGGCGCTGAGTGTTGGGAGTGGGTGCGGGTATGTTCATGTGAGCGAGGAGGGGCTGAGTGTTGGGAGTGGGTGCGGGTATGTTCGTGTGAGCGAGGAGGGGCTGAGTGTTGGGAGTGGGTGCGGGTATGTTTGTGTGAGTGAGGAGGGGCTGAGTGTTGGGAGTGGGTGTGGGTATGTTCGTGTGAGCGAGGAGGGGCTGAGTGTTGGGAGTGGGTGCGGGTATGTTCGTGTGAGCGAGGAGGGGCTGAGTGTTGGGAGTGGGTGTGGGTATGTTCGTGTGTGCAAGGAGGGGCTGAGTGTTGGGAGTGGGTGCGGGTATGTTCGTGTGTGCGAGGAGGGGCTGAGTGTTGGGAGTGGGTGCGGGTATGTTCGTGTGAGCGAGGAGGGGCTGAGTGTTGGGAGTGGGTGTGGGTATGTTCATGTGAGCGAGGAGGGGCTGAGTGTTGGGAGTGGGTGTGGGTATGTTCGTGTGAGCGAGGAGGCGCTGAGTGTTGGGAGTGGGTGTGGGTATGTTCGTGTGAGCGAGGAGGGGCTGAGTGTTGGGAGTGGGTGTGGGTATGTTCGTGTGTGCGAGGAGGGGCTGAGTGTTGGGAGTGGGTGTGGGTATGTTCGTGTGAGTGAGGAGGGGCTGAGTGTTGGGAGTGGGTGCGGGTATGTTCGTGTGAGCGAGGAGGGGCTGAGTGCTGGGAGTGGGTGTGGGTATGTTCGTGTGAGCGAGGAGGGGCTGAGTGTTGGGAGTGGGTGCGGGTATGTTCGTGTGAGTGAGGAGGGGCTGAGTGTTGGGAGTGGGTGCGGGTATGTTCGTGTGAGCGAGGAGGGGCTGAGTGTTGGGAGTGGGTGCGGGTATGTTCGTGTGAGCGAGGAGGCGCTGAGTGTTGGGAGTGGGTGTGGGTATGTTCGTGTGAGCGAGGAGGGGCTGAGTGTTGGGAGTGGGTGTGGGTATGTTCATGTGAGCGAGGAGGGGCTGAGTGTTGGGAGTGGGTGCGGGTATGTTCGTGTGAGCGAGGAGGGGCTGAGTGTTGGGAGTGGATGTGGGTATGTTCGTGTGAGCGAGGAGGGGCTGAGTGTTGGGAGTGGGTGTGGGTATGTTCGTGTGAGCGAGGAGGGGCTGAGTGTTGGGAGTGGGTGCGGGTATGTTCGTGTGAGCGAGGAGGCGCTGAGTGTTGGGAGTGGGTGTGGGTATGTTCGTGTGAGCGAGGAGGGGCTGAGTGTTGGGAGTGGGTGTGGGTATGTTCATGTGAGCGAGGAGGGGCTGAGTGTTGGGAGTGGGTGTGGGTATGTTCATGTGAGCGAGGAGGGGCTGAGTGTTGGGAGTGGGTGCGGGTATGTTCGTGTGAGCGAGGAGGGGCTGAGTGTTGGGAGTGGATGTGGGTATGTTCGTGTGAGCGAGGAGGGGCTGAGTGTTGGGAGTGGGTGCGGGTATGTTCGTGTGTGCGAGGAGGGGCTGAGTGTTGGGAGTGGGTGCGGGTATGTTCGTGTGAGCGAGGAGGGGCTGAGTGTTGGGAGTGGGTGCGGGTATGTTCGTGTGAGCGAGGAGGGGCTGAGTGTTGGGAGTGGGTGCGGGTATGTCCGTGTGAGCGAGGAGGGGCTGAGTGTTGGGAGTGGGTGTGGGTATGTTCGTGTGAGCGAGGAGGGGCTGAGTGTTGGGAGTGGGTGTGGGTATGTTCGTGTGAGCGAGGAGGGGCTGAGTGTTGGGAGTGGGTGTGGGTATGTTCGTGTGAGCGAGGAGGGGCTGAGTGTTGGGAGTGGGTGCGGGTATGTCCGTGTGAGCGAGGAGGGGCTGAGTGTTGGGAGTGGATGTGGGTATGTTCGTGTGAGCGAGGAGGGGCTGAGTGTTGGGAGTGGGTGCGGGTATGTCCGTGTGAGCGAGGAGGGGCTGAGTGTTGGGAGTGGATGTGGGTATGTTCGTGTGAGCGAGGAGGGGCTGAGTGTTGGGAGTGGATGTGGGTATGTTCGTGTGAGCGAGGAGGGGCTGAGTGTTGGGAGTGGGTGTGGGTATGTTCGTGTGAGCGAGGAGGGGCTGAGTGTTGGGAGTGGGTGCGGGTATGTTCGTGTGAGTGAGGAGGGGCTGAGTGTTGGGAGTGGGTGCGGGTATGTTTGTGTGAGTGAGGAGGGGCTGAGTGTTGGGAGTGGATGTGGGTATGTTCGTGTGAGCGAGGAGGGGCTGAGTGTTGGGAGTGGGTGCGGGTATGTTCGTGTGAGCGAGGAGGGGCTGAGTGTTGGGAGTGGGTGCGGGTATGTTCGTGTGAGCGAGGAGGGGCTGAGTGTTGGGAGTGGGTGCGGGTATGTCCGTGTGAGCGAGGAGGGGCTGAGTGTTGGGAGTGGATGTGGGTATGTTCGTGTGAGCGAGGAGGGGCTGAGTGTTGGGAGTGGGTGCGGGTATGTTCGTGTGTGCGAGGAGGGGCTGAGTGTTGGGAGTGGGTGCGGGTATGTTCGTGTGTGCGAGGAGGGGCTGAGTGTTGGGAGTGGGTGCGGGTATGTTCGTGTGAGCGAGGAGGGGCTAAGTGTTGGGATTGGGTGCGGGTATGTTTGTGTGAGCGAGTAAGGGTTGAGTGAGGTCTGATTAGCAGGAGTGCCCTGAGATTTTCCTTCATGGTTGCCCCTGCTCAAAAAAGGTTGTGAGCCATTGCCTTATGCAATACTTAAGAATATAGTGTTTACTTTTTAGCCAACTATAGTACTACAATGTATGCAGCACTTTACAGTATACTATTTTTTTCATACACAAGTCCTTGCCCAATAGAATTTGCATTGGAAGGTTCCTCTGATACTAAGAGATAAAGTGACCAATGAGGGTTGCAAATTGTCACTAAAAGGTCACTCAAAACTTGTTCCAATGGCAACATAGCTGTAAATGAATCAGAGCTCCCTCAGTACAGCTCAAACGGTCTATATTGTGACTGGATGTTAGAATTAATAGCTTCATATTTATACACTACCATTCTTGTAGGACTGTTAGTGACTGGGCATTTCATTGCAACATCTACACTGCGAATGAGGGTGGGGATTATGAGAATCTGAAGGAAATTTAAGAATAATTATTTGAAAGTGGAAATCAATGAATTTCTTTGGGTAAAATGATCATACCTCACTTAAGATCTGAGTTGCATTTTTTGCCCTTAGAAGCTCAGGAGTCTCTTCCAGCACTGTGAGACCTTTACCTCTGATGGTCTCTTCGAGATCCCTCCTGTACTCTTTCTAAAGAGCATGAGACAAGAGAACTTTTTAGGCAGGAAACAAAAAAGGTCCAACATTTTCTGCAGGATAACCAATAGAGATGGGCGAATTATTCGGCAAAATTTGGTTTAGCTGCGAAAACAGCATTTTAAAACATTTTAATATTAAAAAATGGAAGAGTATTGGAAAATGTAAAAAAAAAAATCGATTAGAGAATAAGTCACAAATTAAAAAAAAAAACATGAATTTAATTCAGCAACTTTTGCCCATCTCTACAAAAAACAAGGCTCACATTTAATACATATAAAATGATATAATGAGACGGTTATGTAGGTTACAAACAAAACAGAAACATGTTATGTATATTATTTTCATAAACAGATTGTTATAAGAGAGTATGACGAAGATTATGTACACACACACATTAATTGGCACTTTACAAAAAAGCACATTTAATAGTTTTAACGTGTAGTTAAAAGCACAGCACTAAAAAATTGCACGAAAAGACAAACACATATTAAAACTGACACAACACAAGGCAGCAACATAAACAAAGGGGATATAGTGGATAATATATTAGTCTAGTTATTGTAATTGATTGCAGAAATGAAATGCAGAGCAGATGCTACCTCGCTTCCTATTTTGGTAGCATATCTGACATGTAACATTGCTGGCGTAACTTCCAAACCAGTAAGGTTTCTGCCTTTAATAGACTCTTCAAAGTCCTTCTTATATTCTTTCTAATAAAGGAAGGAAGAAAATGATCTCATACCCGTATTATATTAACATGTAATTCTTTCAATGCTTCAGTGCCAAAGGGACAACACAAGAACACTCTATGTACCAATGCACTATGCACCAATACAGTATGTATCAATGCACTATGCACCAATACAGTATGTACCAATGCACTATGTACCAATACAGTATGTACCAATGCACTATGCACCGATACAGTATGTACCAATGCACTATGCACCAATACAGTATGTACTGTACCAATGCACTATGCACCGATACAGTATGTACCAATGCACTATGCACCGATACAGTATGTACCAATGCACTATGCACCGATACAGTATGTACCAATGCACTATGCACCAATACAGTATGTACCAATGCACTATGCACCGATACAGTATGTACCAATGCACTATGCACCGATACAGTATGTACCAATGCACTATGCATCGATACAGTATGTACCAATGCACTATGCACCGATACAGTATGTACCAATGCACTATGCACCGATACAGAATGTGTCTTTTCAGCACTAAGATCTTTTCTTGGAACAGTATAGGTAGTATCACCAATGCAGGTATTGCTACTAGAGTTTATATTCATAATTGCAGTTTGGGGAAATACATTTATACATTCAAAGAAATCTAAAGATAAATAGTACAATTAATTTCTTATACAAACATGTTTCAACTTGTATTAGTTTTTTTTTGTGACAAAACAATATCAACTTCAAGCCTCGGAGCTTGAAGGACAGTGACAGATCGATAAAAAATACGGGGACACCATTAACAAACATGGACCCAACCACTGCCCTCTGAATTCCACACTGAAAATATGTACTTTTCTAGCAGATAAGACCATCTTTGATCTGTGCTACAAAGCTAATTAACTAGTACACAATTAAACAAATAATAAAGATATATCTTTCATGGTGACAGTCTTAAGCAAGTATTGTAATAATATATACAGTAGATTTAAATATGTACAATTATATGGAGATCCATCAAACTAAACGTTCTGTATATGCTAAAGAAACTGTAGAAAGATGTATTCAGATAGTTTTTTATATATATATTTAAAAAAAAAATATATATATATATATATTTGTACCATACAGTACATTTACAGTACTTTTGAATGTAACGCCTTTAATAATCCAGAGGGCTGCAGTGATTGAGGGTCTTTTGTAAGATGCTACAAAAAAAAACAAGTGCCACAAACTACTTAAAATTTGCCCAAAAAGTTGCAGACTTTTTCCGTTTTTTTGGCAACTTTCAAAATTTGGTTCTTTGTTTCTTTTGCCATGGATTTCCTAAAGCCACTGGCAAAAAAAAACAAATGCACCACAATTTTGCTTTTGTTACATGAGAAAAACTGTAAACAAACATTCACAACTTCTTTACAAATTGACTCAAATTTCTGCAACGCGGACGCGGCCCTTTTGAGTAATAAAAAGGTCTTAAACAAAGTCATATATGTTTTACCTTCAGTATCTTCAATTCTTCCTATTTTCTACTTTGTGATGACTCACCTCACTTTGCATATGCTGGGACTCCATAGCTGTGACATAGGTTGGGGTTTCAAAGTCCAGCATGGCTTTACCCCTTTCCTTTTCATACTTTTCCTTGTATTTCACCTATTTGTAGTTAAATAGAAATAGCCGTGTTAGTCCAGCTGCGATGGTGCAGAGTAAATGAGTACTTCAGGATTTTTATTTGGACTAAATTGATATTTTAGGACAAGCTTTGGAGACCTGCTCTCTTCCTCAGGTCAGCGATGAGTACGTCGAACTCTCGAAAGCTTGTCCAAAAATATCAAGTGTTAGTCCAGAATAAAGAGGTGTCACCTAATACTGCAGTATTAATTTATAGGAAACATTTCAGAAAGAAATTAAAACGTTATTCCATGATTCCAATAATATTGACAATACTGTATTTCAAACAACGTTTGTAATTTCTCCGCTAGAATATTTTTCTCCACTGTTAGTGTACACTGCAGGTACAGTATGTAACAACCAGACAATACACAATTTATGTTTATAACACATTCTTTGCATGATCATTTCCAGTTTGTCTTTGTAGGTGGAATGAAATTAGATACCAAGAGAAAAGAAAAATCCAGGCGTAATTAATGTTAGCATTCTGATGTCTACAGTATAGTTACACAATGAGACAGCAACAGTGTCTTGCAAGTACGTCAAGCGGTTTGTTAACTAAAGTCTGGTTCGGCCTGTGGTTCTACCTCAATGTGTTAGTTCCATCCTGAACAAATGATTTCTCTCACACACAAGTTATCCATTTTTCTTTTAAAAGCCGCAGTTCAAGTGTTTAGTAATTATTTTTGAAAGAAAAGTGCTTTTCCTGGGTACTCCTTCCAGATATACTGTATCACACAATATACAGCAAAGGCTGGTGCTAATTTCTCTATGGTAGAAGTCAGAAGCAGGGAAGAAGACTGGGTTACAGCTGACTTATTCCCAAAAGGATTTATTTTGCCGCAGTAAATTGCTAAATAAATCCTGTTGGGGAAAAGACCAGCGCGTCCCACTATTCTTCACTGCTTGTCATCCTTTATTTCCACCTGAAAAGGAAAGCATGGTAGAATATCACTTCAGACCTTACTGCAAAGTTTCTCATCATTGCTGCAGTCAAATATAAACACATCTCCTTTAGGAAATACCGGCATTACATAATTGGTGATGTGAGCTGGTGATGGGCACCGCCATCCCTGTGCTTTTTTAGAGATCCATTTTTTGTTGCCACCATTTTGTTACCTCAGGAGGAGCATGTAGTACATTGCAAAGCAGGCGACTGTTTCCTATCCCCATTAAACCTGAACTTGCATGGAGCATTGCGAGGTCTGAATCTTGTGCAACTCTTTTACTGCAGGAGGAACTTGCAATGTCTTTCCTGCAGTGCAACACTTGTTATGTATATAACCACTAATATTAGTCTGAGTTTCAAGAAGCAATTCAAGCCGTTTTGTATTTTCTTATTTTTTTTACATAGGGTTGAAGCAGGGGGTCTCCAAAGTTGAACCCCATAAAGCTTCAGCTCTGGGAGCCCCCTGGTCCGAGATACAAACCAGGGGTGCCGGTATCTGGGCAAAGTTTAAAGCCCCTGAACCTGATGATGTCATGGCTTCCTATTGGTTCGCAGAGTGCGGGGAGCTTTGAAAATCCGCCATTACGTGAACCATGGTGGCCGATCAGCCAATTGGCACTCCCTACTGAGATCTGCATCTCTGAAAGCAGGGGGTCCCCAGAACTTGAATGAATGGGGGTTCGGTTCCAGAGACCCCCTGCTACAATCCTATATTAAAAATAAAACAAAATTGACAACAAATCGCATGCTTGCATTGCCTCTTTAATATGGAGAGTAGAACCTATGCATCTGTTCATTAAGTTTAGGATATTTATTCCTTGCAACAGTTCCTGTTCTTCCCATTTTTCTGACACAGATGATTAAAATAAATGCCATTTTCATACAGTATGTGTTGCATAATTCCTCCCTATCGTCTTATTTTACCCCACATAACCCTATGTCTCCTTATAGACACCACATATGGTACAATCGGTTAAGCCGACGGTTCCTTTTGATAAACCGACGGTTCCTTTTAACTCCCAATTACCATTCCTGGGGCTTGATAAGTAGACCCCCTTACACGTTGCATCTAATCACCCCAGGGTTATTTGCTGGCAGCCAAGCAGTGGAGATACAAAGCCGGTGGGTAAAACTTACTTGGCTCTGCAGTTCAGTTGCCTCCTTTACGTGAAGCTGTTCAAGTGAATCAGGCACCACTAGGCAGTGACCCTTACTCTTCTGAAATTTCTTCTTGTACTGGTACTGAAGGGAAGTGTCAAAAACCGCCTCAATCATAGCCTAACAAGTCATGTATCCCCCTCCTGGATAACCAAAACTATTTTATAGCATAATTACACTTATGAAAGAAATGTCCCAAATTTGGTCATCTTATATATATATATTTTTTTTTTTTAAAGTATGTATTTTACTTTGATATAATTACTTTTAATATACCTTTGATATCTTTTATTTACTTTATCTTTCTAAACTTTGTAGGACATCCAGGTATGCTTACACTATAGTAAAAAAAATATATAAATCCCATTATGTATTAAAGCAAGAAAATAAATATTTTACATTTTTTTTTTTTTTTTTTAAATAGTAATTTTACTGTGATATGTTTAAAATATATTAGACTAAAGCATTTGTTTAAGTAAAAAGCTATTTATAGATATTACAAATTGGTTAGTGATTTATTGAGATCAATAAGAAAATTCTAATGGAAAACAGGTTATAGGATTGAAGGTATTAGCGCTTGTGCTAATTTGTCATTGGAAACTACACAGCATGGAAATATTAATACTGCAGGAGGTAACGTGAGTAGGCGAAGGAGGAAAGGATCACTACCAGGTGAGGCGGCAGGTTGGAGAGAAGCAGGAAGATGTTACACAACAGTTAGCAGGAGAACATTAAAGAGATCAAGAGGGAAGAACAGGAGGGCGGATTGTTCATAGAATATTATTGCACGCAGATAAAGAACTTACGTCACTGGACAGCTTGCTTGTGCTTGTTATGTGATGCATGTTCAAAGATTCAGCCATATCAGTCACTGGCTTATGCAGTTTCTTTAGATCTGTCTTGTACTTAACCTGCAGCCAAAAGATTAAAATGAGATTATTGGGCTTGCTCTGTCCCCCCACCGATGCCAAACAAAGATGGCTTTATTCACAAAGAACTATGTATGTGTGATACCCGTGGGTTAATCAGCTAATTTACATCACTGGGTTTTGGGAAGTAATTCAGAAGAACCGCGAGAGTCGCTATCGCAATTTCACGACCGCCGTCACAAATGTACACGCAAATACAATACATGGCTACAAATGCAAATCATGACATTATTCTATAGCTATTATATCCATCTGTTACATCAGAAAAGTCTTGTAGCTCCTTTCATAACTGATAAGCTTTCAATGCAAAGCAAAGGAAGTGTAAGGGTTCCAGTCCAGGCTTTGGCTGGAGCACGCCCTTACCTGGCTGCTGTGGACATTTTGATTACTGGCAGCCTGCTATAATGGCTGCACCTGTTCAAGGGCTTAAATAGCAGCCAGTGACTTCCAGCCCCTGCCTGGGCATTGTATATGTTTCCCTGTGCTCCTTGCCGCCCTGGGCTCTAGTTCCTGAGCCTTCTAGTTCCTGAGCCTTCTAGTTCCCGAGCTTTCCGTGTGGCTTGCCAGTCCCTGTGGCTTCCTTGTTACAGAGGCTAGCCTGTTGCTGTGGTTTGCCTATCCATGTGGCTTCCCTGTTCATTTGGTATTCCTGTTGCTGACCCTGGACCATGACCCCGACATCGCTGCCTTCCGCCTTCCCTGACATTTTGCCTGTCGCCTGGATTCTGCACCACTGCCGCCTGACCTGACCCTTTGCCTGCTTACCGACCACGGATACTCTAACTATGTCCCTGGGCTCTGGTCGGTTAATTTGCATCCCTGTCTCAGCCCTGCGGCTCCGCTTTCTGATCGGAGATGAGCACCATCACAGGAAGTCTTTCAGGCAATAAAGGGGTTACAAGACTACACAAAAACCCTACAACTACCATAACAATTCTTCCATCCCTCCTTGCAAAACACAACAAGCTAATAAGGCATTGCTTGGCGTTGCCTTACTAACCCCTATGGCAAACAAAGGGGGTAGTTATAGTTAGTGTAGAGTGAGGCATATATTATTAATTTTTCAGCACTTAGTGGACAGATAGTCATGGGTTGACCATAACTAGCTAGCCACATGGGCCACTAAGGGATTCATACTGTATACCGTATTAATATGTTCTACCATGTAAATATTATGTATTTGAATCACCTATTCTAGGTTGGCAAATCTTATCTTGCCTATGTATATAGTGGCTATATATATACTGTATACAGGCAAGATAGATTTACGGCCAGTCTAATGTAGGGGATAAAAATCAGCACTATACGGTATTTTCGCGGTAGCCCAATATAGGCAGGTATTAAAGTTCAGTAAATAGCATGTGAATAAGTAATTTGCCATTAATTACAAATTTGCATATGCCGCGTTACAAATATTGCCAACATATCGTCACTGTAGAAAGCCCCTTATTACTGCTTTACCTCTAGACCTGTGGGCTCAGTGAATAGGTTGATACATATAATTGGCTTTAAACATCGATAACAAGGGTCGCCATCAGGAGGGGAGCACCGGGACAGATATCCAGGGCCTGGCGACTTAGGGGGGCCCGCCTGACCAAACCTGGGAGTTTGACCTGACAGGAAGTCCGAGATCCGCCGAGTTGCTAGGCCTGTTCCAATGCTGGGAGGAATGCAAGAAGCAGATAGGCCCTCCCATTCCCTCCACCTCTGGTCATCAGGCTCCTCCCCCTCCCATGCTGAACAATCTGTCAGTACCCCTCCCCCTCTCTCCCTCCGCTCATTCACTTTGGGGCCAAGGGTTACATTTCTGACCCGGGCCCCAAACAAGCTCGTAGCAAGCCTGCCAATAACGCCAATTGTTTCATTTATTGACCTTTCATGAATTTAGGACATGGTGAGTAGAAATGTTATCTGGTCCAAAACAATGGAATGGGGTAGAGAGAAATTTACATAGCATAGTACAATAAGACAATACTATCGCATGGGTACATAAAAGTAGGTAATACAGCATCCACTATGGTCTAATTAAAACAGAATAGACAGTTAAAATAATATTACAACATCTTATTGACAATAAATAAGAATATCATAGACTGAGAATCTGGTGTTTTAGTGCACATAGTATACATAGAATAGTATAAAATCCTTATGAGTACAAAAAAACAATAATGGAGAATTCTGTCACAGATACTATAGGTAGGACAGCAATTTTGAGGACTATCTGGTTCAAATATTATGTACAATATGAACAGAAAGGATATGTAATATTAAAACTCTATCTTATTCAAAACCCCAGACAGTTAAATACTTAAAGATTTAATGTGTAACTGAAATACACTCACATTGGATATTAGTATAGATAAGCTACAGTGTTTAAATATATATATAAATATATATATATATATATACCTATATATATATATATATATATATATATATATATATATATTTTCATATTCATATTACAAATCATTACAATGGTGTTGGTAACATGTGAGCATACCTCACTAGCGAGATTAGTTGCATCTTTTAGAGTCTGATAGATTTTGCTCTCTTTCATATCATACTGTGGCCTCTTGCTTTTGTCTTTTGAAAAATTTTCCTTGTATTTCACCTGAGGGAAAAAAAAGAAATCGGTGCATTATAAATCTGTAGTTTCTTTTGTGACGGGAACCCCCCACATCATGGAAAGAAGCAGAAAATCAGAAACAGAATCGTCCGCTGCTGGGAATGAAAAGTATCATGGAAAGGACCAAGTAATCAAAAAGTCCAAATTATCCCCAAGGCGAACAAGGCGGGAGGGGAAAGATCAGCAGAACTCTGTGCAACATTACTGGCAACGTATTGTTTTCAACATTATTTCTTTTTTTTTTCCATAAGATTGATTATTCCTTTGATACATAGAAGAGTATTTTTTTAGTGCGTGCAGTCTGTTCATGCAGAGAACATTGCGTGTGAGTTAAAATGCAATCCGCTCTTAAACAGGATGAGCAAAACACATGTAGCTCTACAGTTATGTGTGTCAGCCAAACAGTGGGTGAAAAAGAAGACCTATCATTTAACATTTCTGCATCATCAATGGGTCAATTGTTATTATGGAACCAGTTAGTGCAGATGTGCTTTGCTGATCTTTTGAATCGATCATCACTGATGGCTGAGACGCATGTGAATGAAAGTTAGCCAGTGTTGCTGGTTCAATGGACATGGTTAACAATGCAAAAAGTGCACAGAATAAAACTCATTCAAATTGTCTTAAATTACTCGGCACCCATGGAATCCTTTTTACTTAGTAAAAAGGGTTAGTTAGTGCAAACAATTACATCTCATTGCCAGAGAAAATGTGTTACGTTTACAAAGTGTTTCAGGCCTGTCTGTAAAAGTCACTTTTCATGCATTCTTTATTTTTAGTACTTTTTATGTATATATGTATATCTTTGTTAATATAGCACCATCCAGATACATATCGCTTTACAATACACTCACACAACTCTCAACATATATCTATAGGTGATACAACTAATCTTATTAGAGCTCAACTCGTTTAATTATTTATGCAACATTATACCATATTAGGAGTGATTACAAGATTGGATAGTAATACGATCTTGAGATATGTATGTAATGGATAACGTTCCCTTTCCTTTATAGTCCATGGTCTATGGCAGTGTAAGTTTCCCATGCTGCGGCTATGAGGGTGTAAGTTTTATATGTAAATGCAAAATCTGTGCTTATGTGTTTTGTGTATAGACAGCAGGGAATAAAGGGGACAATTGTAATACAGATGCCAAAGAAGACTTTGATAGCAAAGCACTACCCTTGTGCACCTTATTATTCGTGTGTAATATTAATACTTAATTTTAAATTGTCAATGAATATCTGATTTCAAGGCATCATAAATCAAGGTCATTCATATATAATAAATCAATGTTGCCATAGAGGACAGTGTTGTGTTAGGCAGGAAAGAGTTTTTTGTAATAAAAAAAGAACTCAGGTTAATTAAGGTTAATCAGGCATGTAAAATTCCTAAACGTCAGAAAGGGATGTTCCTGCTTCAGCACAGGTGGCACAATCAGTGGCTCAGTTGTTGACTGAGCCACTGATTGAGCCACCTGTGCTGCAGCAGGGATATCCTGAAAACCTCAACTGTTGGTGGCCCTTGAGCACTGGAGATTGTCACCCCTGGTATATACTATATAGGTATATATAGTGTAGTATAAGCAATACAGCATGCTGAACAGGCATGCACACATACTGTAAACCTCCAAAAACATGTTCACATGGTCAACAAATTGGAACAACTGTTTCAAAAGCCTTTTTTCCTTTAAACGTGACAAAGTTAAAGTTTTCATGTTTAGGGGGTCATTAAACATTGGCGTGTTAAGCAGTTCCTGGATGTAAAATGGGAACAATGCTCCAGGGGACATCTATCTGTATGTGTGAGCGGCTCTCGGCTCTCCAGCTCTTGAATGCTTTGGCTGGCAGAAAGACGTGATTTTTTTCCCGTCTGTGATGATACTTCACTATAAAGCAAATGACGTTATCAGTCTTTATTGTTTTCGGGGGAAAAAAACATTAACAATTCTGAAATGTTGGAAAAAAGTGAATCGATTTAAGGCAATAGAAATAAAAGACAAATTAGTGGTAGAATAAGTTTGCTCAAAAGCTGCTTTCCTTTGGGTAATCACGTTATTGTGTTTATTCTTTGTGTCTCAGTAAAATCACTTAAAGCCTTTAAAAGGAAAAATGGCTTCTGTCAGTTACTTTTTTTTTCTGCATTTCACATCGCGGACAAAATCTGTTTGCAAACGGTGCATCATATGCATGGGGAACGTCCACAGAGATGCCACATTCAGAGTGTACTCGTCATATTTATCTTACATTACTAGTGAGTTCATTTGCTTTCTTAAGTTGCCTCATGATGGGAGTGTCATAAGATGCTGCGCCGTGTCCCCACATCTTTCCTTTGTTGTACTCAGCCTACAATGTGCAGTAAAACATCAAGGTCAGGTTAGCAAAGCATGTTAGCGGTACACTGGATCAAGATAGGGGGAGAGAGGAAATACTGCTAGCCACGTTTCAGTGGGTTAGATGCTCTGCGTGAAAAAAGAACAGGAAAAGGGATAAACAGACATTTTTAAAGCATTTATATTTGATCCGTAGATTCAATCTGTTAAATGTTATTGTCAGTGTATGGGATTACAATACTTCCTTGATCCAAGTGATCTTTTTGGACTCACTTTGCGGTGCAGCTGTCTGGACAGCACCAACAAGAACGGTACCTCCTCTTCTTACCTAGGGCCTTTTAGAACTATACCCATTCATCATACACTAAGAGGGAATGGATGAGGCCAAAGCAGTTACTTCAATATCAGTTGCTCCAATATTAATGGATTATTGAGCAGTGAAAATAAAAAAAACAATGAATATGTGACAACACCAGTCACCAATCACTTAAACTATCCCTGGTAAATGAGCCCAAGTTCCCCAAAATCATAATCCTCACCAAAAATGCTGTTGTGTCCTGTTTAGTACCCATTGATTTATACACCTCAATAGATTCTCTTATATTCCACGTGGAGTGATACCTGTGAACACAAGTGAGATACCTGGGAAACAAGAATATTTGCATATTTAAATTAGCTTATTTCCCAGGTATCTTAGGTGTGCACACGTGTATCTCCTACATGTTGTATAGGCATCTAGGATTCATTTAATACATGTTTAGCCCTGTAAAGCTTGGTGAAAGATCTCACAAAACCCCAAAATGTACATTTCATAACGGCTTATCACACCGAAGTGAATATGCCCCATATTGTAGTAGCACGGTATGCTATCACTATAACCATATGCCTACCTGACTTGTAAGTTTGGACACCTCTTGAGCCAACTCAATGTCTGGTCGTCCAAGGATAGAGATGCCACGCCCACCTTCCTTACGTGCCTTGGCTTTGTAGTGGATCTAAACAAGACAAAATATATTTCAGTGTTATTTAGCAAGAGGAAGTACAATGTATTTAGAACATCAAGTGCACACAAGGCTAAAATGTATACTCACATCGCTGACTAACTTGTTAACCTGGGTTGCTTTCTTAATATCTGGTCTATCAACAATACTGGTATAATTAAGGTTAGCCTTGGCATCCTTTCTGTAAGACACCTGCACAATAAAAAAATAAAAAAAATAGTTAAATGTCCAAACGTTCCTCTTGACATGGAATTTGGGACTGCATGCAAGTTGTTAAAGGCAATAAAAACATGTTCTCCACCCAGCTCCTTTATCATTTCTCATTTTACTGATAATCTCTCTGCTATTTTATATATATATATATATATATATATATATATATATATATATATATATATATATAAAATATATATATATATATAAAATATTGTCAATTTTATTCATACTGAAAATATGTGAGATATGTGTCCTTAAATGTTGTGGGGAAAAATAGTCGTCTCCCCCTTTAAAAAGGTGGCACATTATATATACAGAGCCCCTGACGAAGAAAAAGTGTTTCTCGAAACGCATAGGGCTGTATCTACCAAGGCTGCTGAAATGTGTGCACCACCGGAGGATCCTAAGTCTGTCCGTGTCAGACTGCAAGAGAAGGCGCACCAGCCCAAGCCCAACCCCCTGATTGATGGCGTGAGGACACGAACGTGGTGATGTCATGCGCGCACGTGACGCGGAAGCGGAGCAACGCCGAGCACCAGAGGAGGGTGTCTGTGACTGAAGCTCCATCCACGCAGGAGACAGGGACACTTGGGCCATTCCAGTGTATGCTTACACCACGGATCAACTACTACAGATGTGCCTCTTACTTACTTAAGTTTGTAAGTGTTTTTAACCGTTATCTTTTAGCATTAAACGTTACATACTGCACTATGGGTCTTGCGCCCTTTATTTCTTTGCACATTATATTTGTATATTTTTACTCACAACTGCAGAGTAAAAGGTGATTGCATTACTTACATTACTCTGGGCCTTGGCCACTTCCATTGCATGCTTTACTTCCGGCGGTTCTAGCATGATTGCATAATTTGACTTGCCTTTCTCCTTCTGGAACTGTCGTTTATAGTGTTTCTAAATGTAGAAGTACAGTTGGAGTAAATATCCTGCCCAGCGGGATTTCTTTACATCTCTACCACGAAGAAGTAATAGGTGGAGATGATCACGACATTGCAATTGTTTTTTTTTACTGCTACAAAAATATTATCCCACTTATCAATTAGAATCACATTTAACGTTCAGAGAAGAACACTTAGGTGCAAAACTGTAGTGATTTGGGCACAAAATTGGTCATTCCCGGTAACGTAACAATCTCGTAAATGCACTAAATGCAACGAAAAAGACTAAAGGGACACGCCCTCACTTCTAATGTATATGCTGTCTGGTAGGACTTAATCAAGAACAATATGTTTTTACTTGCTTACTTTGTTTTAACTTAATTAATGTTATTTTAAACAAAGTTAAAACATTTTTTACATCTTGAAACAAATAGGTCACGTGCTTTTGTCAGGAATTGTAATTACAAACTGTGTTCACCATTTAACAGCAAGGTGACGGTGCATATTATGTTCTGCATATTATCTGTAAAGGTTTGGAAGGAGGTGTCCAGGCGGGTATCCAAGGGAACAATATATTTTGCTGCTGACTCGTGCCTTTTATATGCCAACAGACATCCTTTTCAATCAATTTAAGCTCAAATGCCTCATCTAATTGCATAAAGTCACCTACACTGTGATGTTATCATGGATAAAACATTGGCAAAGTTGACGTGCAATCAGCTAATTGTGAGTTACACATATACCGTGGGCAGTTTTCCTAATGTCTTGTAATGTAGCTGTTGAGTTTTACATACAGTATACGCAGTTCATACATACGTAACTCAGAACACCTAGGTAACAGGTAAGTCTCACTGTGGGATTAATCCTCTTTATGTTTCCAATCACCAGTTACCATTTAGTTTTTGTTAAAATGCACGGTACTCACCTCACTGACAATCTTAGTCACTTCTTTGACATGAGCGGTATCACGTGTCTCTGCGAGAGTTGTAAATGTGCCAAATGGCAGCTGCTTCTTGCCATCTTCCTTGTATTTATTCTGAATAAGACAAGACAATGTTAAAATGGAGAAGCAAAGAGTGATGACACACTGTGCTCATTTGCATGTCCTTACCCAGAATCCCTGGCTGCAGTGGAAGCACTGTTTGCTAAGTGCTAATGGGGAAAGACCGGGTTGCGGACCTGCCTCAGACATGCAAATGCAAGTGCTATTTTTATTTAATGAATACGAAAAGAGAACATACTCTAGGAGTTGCTTTTTTCTTTTTCTCTCCTACTTGCCTTCATTATCTAATTGTCCTCATCTTTATTATTTACTTTTCCCACAACTGCTTCCATTCTCCTTTGTGCATTCTTTATTTTGTCTTCTCTCCCCCTTATTCCCTCGTTATTCTCTTATTATATTGTTTACTCCATAATCACCTGACTGTAAGCTCCTTTCAAACTGGATATAACATGTACATGCCTCCATGTAATAGGTAAATAAATGATTTACGCATTACTTTTTACCCCTGAGGAAGAAAGCAAGACTTTCGAAACGCGTAGGGTGGTTCTGTGAGGTCCCTACTACTCGGGTGTGAGTGCTGTACCCTTCCGAAACTGGGAGCTGTGAGCTGTGAGCTGTGAGCTGTGGTAAATCACATGCTGGCGTAGGAATATCCAACATTTCAGCATTGCTGTGTTTGGTGCACGTGGCCCGGGCAGACCAGGAAGTATCTGTGTGTGTGGTCCTGGAGCTTCTGCAGTGCTGGGAGAGGACTGAGGCAGACGCAGCTAGCTGGAAAAACCTGTCCCTGCCCATAAGAGACTCCTCGTCTGAGCCCAGGTGTTAACAACAGCAGCAGCAGCAGCAGCAGCAGCAGCAGCTATCCATAAGAGGGGATACTCTTTGAATTATCCATTGCCTGATTACATCCTGTTTTCGGTAAGCAGGTACCCCCACCCGAGTTGGAGAATCTTGCCTGAACCTAATATATGTTTTTATGTACTATTTTATGTGTAATAAGTGTATTTTATGATATTAATGATATGCCATATTAAATGCTATTGTGAGTAGTTACCTGTTGTTCTCAGCGTCTGTTAAGTGTTGTTTGTTTATGTATGAGTATGTTTTACAGTATTATGCTATGATTTGATTTCTTTGTATATTTACATGTTCACCCTTACCACGTGGAGCATCCAATCGGACGGGCGATTTCCGTGGCTCTGGTTGTATATTTTATAATATATATTTTATAATATCTATTAGAATTGCTTTGATCATTACAGTGTTGAGCGCCACTGATATAACTTCTTTTCCACCCCAGGTAAATAAATGAAACACATATTATTAAATTCATACCACAATAAAAAAAAACCTGCACTATATTTCCACATGAATGTGCTGAACTAAAGAACAGGAAATCATTTCTCGCATATTGTTTTCTTACCGTAGATATGAGATTGCTAATAGATTTATCATGGAGTATCTGAGGTGTATCTGAAACAGCCTTAAAATCTCCTAGATACGTTCCTTTCTCATATTTCTTCTTGTACTTCACCTGCAAAAAACAATGTCAGTACCAGTGGCAATAAATACATTGTGAATATCTTCATTTTGGTAATGACATCAAATAAAGGGGGCTTTCATGTGAAAATAATGTATAGCTGTTCATATAGTAGATCTGCAGCATTAATATGCAATAAATAACATAACTCAATTTTTGGGACACATATACAATACGTGGACCTTACTTCAAGATTGTCAGATTAAAGCAGCCACCTCTGGTGTAGAATCAGCTCTGGTATACATGGTAACATTCATGGGACACATTTTGTAAGCAACAGTTGAATCTATGTATCAAGGTCATTTTGGAGTTGAATTGACCAAAGGGAGGAATCTTGATGGTGCACATATGGTGTCACTGTACATGCAGTGTCCATGTATCAGCTAGTTTGTATGTGAAACTTCAACGCATTACCCAGCACATCTGCTCTCACATGGGAGAAGTAACATTTAACTACTCCATACTTCCCCTCCAATATTTTCCAGGTTACCGTGCCACACACAAATATCTTTTGCATTACTCACATTGCTATTCATTTTTGCATTGTTCAGAGCCAGAACCATGTCCTTGTCATCAATGATAGAGAGCTTGCATCCTCTAAGGAATTCCCTATCCAGCTTGTATTCATACTAAAAGAAGCACAAACCAAAATTATTATGAAAACACAATAAATGCCTCTTTAATTCTAGACAGGCTCACAACATGTTGGAAAGCAAACCAATGGATTGTAGGTACTTCTAGCTCCGAACTGGTGGCATTTTGAATATGAAATTGACAGCAGGACGTTTTTTGTGATTCCCACTAAAGTTAATATGATGCTTAAATGATGTATTATGCATTTCATATGTGTTACTTCTTTTGTTAATCTGCCATAAAGGAATCTAAACGATGACATTATCCACTAATCATGTATCCGTAGAAAAGATGCTTCTTACATCGCTCTGCTGTAAAGAGGTCTTGGCATTCTGCAGAAAGTCAGGTCTGTCGACGGTCCACTGCCAATGGGCTTTAGTTGCTTCATACTTCTTCTTGTAATCCAGCTGTTTTGGGAAAATAAAGTATTTAAGCATCACTATAGATGACCAGTCAGTCTAAAACCAGTCACACTAAAAATAATGTTCTCTTCATATCACACAGAGGTAAGGTCTCACCGGTATGCAGAACTTACATTGCTAATTGATTTGTAGGCCGCCTTGGCAGTTGTGATCTCCACAGCATCTGGTACAAGATTACAATGTCCTTTGCTCTTCTCATACAGTTCTCTGTATTTTAGCTTTAAAATACAAATACATATGGCCAAATGGTTAATGCTTTTTTTTTATCATGAATGCTCTTATTCGAATAACATTTTTATACATAAGGTATAACATAGCTATAGAATAATATAGTGTAATATGGACTGAAGTATAATACAGGTGGTCCTCAGTATCCGACGGGTCGCTTTCTGTCGGACGCCTTATCTGATACCGCATAATGCAGTCCGTTGGACACATTATCCGATGTCGGAACCGCTTATCCAAAGCTCACCGCAGGGGATTAACATGGATCCGCAATCCGACGGTCAGCTATCATCCGACAGGGGTTTGCGCATTCTGTCGGATAAGCGAGGAGCGGCTGTACAGGGGAAGATCACGAGACCAGAAAGTAAGTATAGGGAAGTAGAATCCCTACTCCACAGATCTTACAATGTAAATAACGGCTGGAGAGAGTAGAAGTACTCTCAGTCCTAATGGAAACATATATTCCGAACAATTGTTCATTCTCTCCTCCAAAGTCTGGTTGTGCACGAAATCGCTTTCTTTTTTTCATGTTTACACCAGGTGTCGCGCCTTACAGTTTTATAGAATAGACCTTTGTTCTCAAATATTTTTTTATTTGAAAAAGGATGTCCATAATCACTATCCTCGTGATATCAGAGAGTAATTAAACTGGCAATTTGACAAAATGTATTTTCTATTTGTTTAAATCTAAAGGTTTAGCGCGATTACATACATGCAGCCAAACAGCATTATTGGTGATATGCAATTTATAAACTAATGCATTGATTCACGATTCATTGCGGGCCTCTTAAAGAGTTAAAGCTGCAGACCAAGCAATATTCTACATGTGTGTTTTTTTAAATAAATCAGTTCTGTTCTATGAGAAAATACTTGTAGCATTTTTTTTAAACAACTCTGAATTACATGTTGTATGTATTATAATGTAACAAGCCTTTTTTGTTTCTATAGCAGCCATTTACAAAGTCACAGATACTGAGTTAACACTCCTCTGCTGTCATTTAGTGAACCCCCGAGCCGAATCTTCGCCGATCGATCACAGGAGAACAGATCGATCGGCAACTTAGCTAATTACTTATCATTGTGTGGATTGTATTGATGCACATCTTAAAGAGGAAAAAAAAAAAAAAAAAAACGGCAGCTTGGACTGCAGCTTTAAGGAAAATAAATACTTACTTCACTGATCTTGTCTTTGACTTTCCGAACGTGGAGTAACATGGGAGTGTCATGGATTGAGGTGTATCCCTTGGCTTTGCCTTTGTTGTAATCCATTTTGTAAATAATCTGCAGATGTAGGAGTTGAAATCATAGTTTAGTAATGAAGCCGTTATCCCAGTATAAAGTAAAAACATCCAGGGCTATTAATGAAAGCAGCTTTATTATGATACAAAACATACGTACATCACTAATCTGCTTGCCAACTTTCTGTGTTCGCATATGTTCAGGAGTGTCCACGATGCTTGTATATTTGTCTTTCAGCTTCTCATAGTTCTCTTTATACTTCCACTGATAAGAGAAAGATTTAGTTAGTCCGACAACATAATGAATTAAATAAAAGTCACTGGTGGCTGCATTTGGCATGTACAGTAAAGCTAAAACTGGTATGTCTTAATATTGCTTGCATATATTGATACGAGATACGTGTAATGAGTATATAATTATATTATTACAATATATGTCTGTGTACGATTTGTACTAGCCAGGCAAAACTATAACAGGACTGAAAATATGCAGCAAAATATTACAAAGATGAATTTATAAGGGCAGATTCACTAAATCGCTATGCTGGATATTGCACTTAATGCCGGGTCGGGTGGCACCATCCTGCATTGCGGCAAAAAATATTGCGCTAAAAATGTTAAATGTTTATATTTTAATTTATTATGATATGTATTCAGTTGAAGACTAAAGATGTTAACTAACTAATGTATAACTAATGACCCCTTACTGCACAGGGTCCTGAATCATGTACTGCGTTCAGAATCAAAGATTTTATGAACAATATCAATCACACGCCCCCATGCACGCAGGGAGTGAATAGACACATACAAACTATACCACACAGACACAAGATGCACTACAAATAGTACAACACACAGATCAAATCCCCTAAGGTATATATAGTTAGCATGCAACTTATATACATTAAGTTAGATACTGATTTCATTAAAGTCTTTCTGTTACTGTTGGGGTCTTGCAGCAAGATGGTATTTTCTAATTAAAAGAAAATAAATGCATTGCTTCTTTGCCTCCTGTAAAATATATATATCTGCAATGATACCTGTTTCACCTCTCTTACAGTGAGGATTGATTATTTCATTGTAGTTCTGCAGTCTGACGCTCATCACACCCACGTTAGCTCTCCTTAGTGACACAATTACTATTCCCACGGCGTGCTGTATTAGTCAGAAATGACTGCTGTAGAGGAGCAGTACTTGTATGTATAGAGAGCAGGTATTCTCCGCGAGAGGAAGCATAGTAATATTTTTTTAATGGTTTACTCTGGTGGCTTAGATCAGTGGTGGCCAACTCCAGTCCTCAAGGGCCACCAACAAGTCAGGGTTTCAGGATATCCCTGCTTCAGCACAGGTGGCTCAATCAGTGTCTCAGTCTTTGGCTGAGCCAATGATTGAGCCATCTGGGCTGTAGCAGGGATATCCTGAAAACCTGACCTGTTGGTGGCCCTTGAGCACTGGAGTTGGCCACCTCTGGCTTAGAAGTAACCATTTGGTGGCATCTGCTGCTGAGTAAAATATCCATATGAAGTAACAGGTCGGGAATTTTACACAGTGAGATGATTCTAATCATCGAAGAGGTGATGCGCGTGCTCATGTGCTGAAAAACCCCGTTGTTTTCCAATTCAAGTGTTGAGGGAGTCATCGGCCTCTCTGTCGCTGCTTGAAGGGGCACTGGAGACACAGCAAAAACCCAGCAGGCAACAACCAGGATAATGAAATCCACCGTTGAATCTCTTTACAATCAGTGAATGCAGCATGTCTTTATGTTCCATACTTACGGCTCGTCACTGCATTGCTAATATCATCTCAACATCTACTGATATATAACCATTTTGGCTGTACAGACTGCCACGGTTTGAAGCCGTATCTGTGGTTTTCTATTTTCTTTCCCAGAATCCATTGCTCCTCTTATCTTCCTTATAAATTGACTTTCCATCTCAAGTAATGGCTGTGGCACATTTGTCTATCCCTAACAGAAGCTTTTTTTTAATGGGCTTTCACCCACTTTGGTATAGTGAAGTTTAGGATGCGGCTGCAGGAATGAAGTGGAATTTAGTGATTCGTAAATTGCACTTTTAAATCTGATGAAAGTTACATGTTTGGCTGTGATTAAGTATTATTCTATATGTGTTTCCAATGATTTGTACCCTCTGAGGTTTATTGTGTCTAATCCTACTGCAGAATAATTCTAAAGAGTATTAGATTATAATTCCGCAACATTTTATAACCTGTGAGATTTGAGAGGTATATAGTGGTATGAGGCAACTGAGAGGGACTAGGCATGCTTTTTTATTACCTGACTCCACATTTTTGTGTTGCTTTGTGCCCGCAAAAGATCTGGCCGCAGAACTTCAGTACATCCGTGTTCCAGCAGCAGCTTGGCCCTAGATTTGTACTTTTTCTGTTCATGCAAAAATTAACGAAGTACAGAAAAGACGTTTAAAGACAGCACTAGATCCCTTAGAGTGCATGTGAAGGGATTTAGGCACAAGTACTATACAAGTACAAGTTTAGGCACAAGTACTATACGTACTAAGGTATACCATGGCACACAAGTGACATTTACAAGAAGAAAGAGGCACACTTTGAGTCTTGCCCTGTTTTGAGTAATGCAGATGCCATGATTCTCATTAGCCGACTGTTTCGAGGGGTGATCTTAAAGTAAAAGATAACACAGCAGGGTGAGCTCTTAAAGTAGGAATATAAGGAGTCTCACTTCTTTGGTGTTAGGCTCATAGAGCTGAATAGTATTCCCTTCATGAATGTAGTACGTTTTATATTAAAAGGTCACTTTTTTTGTCCGGAACATCCAAATCTCATGTACTTGGGTTACTGGACTTCAACTGCCATGGGTATGTCACAGTACATACAGTAGAGTGTTTGATGGCTCACTCAAATATGTTGACGACTTTGAGTGGCAAACAGATTAAAACTGAGCAGAAGATGACATCTTTGTCTGACGACATCTTATGCAGACAGAGGACAGCTACATATCTGTACAGCCAACATTGTTACCTGGCTGATCTGTTCACTTGCAGTTTTAGCCAGAAGAGTTCTAGGCTCATCCGGAATAACGGTGTATTTAGTTTTCCAGTTCTCATAGTCAGCTTTGTACAATTTCTGCTCAGAATAGCACATTGGTTATAGTTTAATGACAACATCACTTTCAACTACTTTGGGGGGGGGGGGGGGAAACTGAAAAGGGTATGTCTGATTCGTGATAATGAGATAAGCAGGAGTCGTATACAATTGTTACAAAGGCTATGCACATAATTCTAAGGCACAAATATCTTCACGTTTCAGAAATTATCATTGTGATTACAAACACCTGAGAAAACAGAGGAAATATGTAAAAACAAGCTTGAAAATCTGTATAGATAGATTAGACTTGGCAAATATATTCATTTAGAAGGAAAGGTCAGAATGATTCATAAGTAATTCATTTCAACAAAAGGAATTAAAATAGTTTGACAGATAGCAGAGCAGGAGTGACCAAGTCCAGTCCTCAAGAGCTACCAACAGGTCTGGTTTTCAGGATATCCCTGCTTCAGCATAGGTGGCACAATCAGTTGAGCCAACTGTGCTGAAGCAGGGATATGCTGAAAACCTGACCTGTTGGTAGCTCTTGAGGACTGGAGTTGGCCACTCCTGTTGTAGAGTAACATTTTATGTTTAACTGAGTAGCCTGCAGTTCAATACAAAGCAATGCACGGCTGGCAATTATGCTATTGAAAAGGCTAAACACGGGAGTGCTGCAAGGCTGCACATCACCGCGTATTCATCTAAGGCAAATAGTGATACTTCCCTAAGTACTTCGAGTACTTTCTAAATGATTCCCAATTGTATTACAATTTGCCATATATACTAAGCAGTGCTAAAAGACACCATACACTGCCCTTATGACTTATTAAAGGGAAGGTGTGTTTTTTGGTGTAGTACCACTTAGTGTAAGGCCTCGTGTACTTTGCTTCGCTTCTTTCATTCTTTATTCTTTTATATTTAAAAATAAAATTTGGTATACATCTGATAAAACACGTGCCTTCAGTTAAAACCACAGCCCACAGATTAACAATGTAGATTATGCGGTCTATAACTCTGTATTGGTACTTTTGCACATAAAATCCTATTCTTTTGTTCCATTAACAGTACATTAGTAATGTCACCATGTTCTATCGCCTAGTACAGTGATTTTCAACCGGGGTTTTGCAGGCACCTCTCAAGGGTTTCGCGGCCAATGGGGGGATCTGGGACAACCCCAGCTCCCCAGCAGCAGTGGTGTTCCAGCATTCCTCCAGTCGGTGCCAGTAGTCGGGTCCAACTTCCGCCCGACAGGAGGAGGGAGCTGCAGTCCAGCGCAGCACAGGAGGCCTCCTCGCCCCAATGTAAGAGAGAGGGTGTGTGTGTTGTGTAAGAGGGGAAGAGAAAGAGAGAGGCTGGAGGGGAAGAGAGAGAAGGGGGAGGGGAAGATAGAGAAAGAGGAGGGGAAGAGAGAGAGAGAAGAAAGAGACAGGGGAGGGGAAGGTGAAGAGAGAGGGGAAGAGAGAGAGAAAGGGGGGAGTGTAAGAGACACAGAGGAGGGTGTGTAAGAGAGATAGAGTGGAGGGAGTGTAAGAGAGAGAGAGTGGAGGGAGTGTAAGAGAGAGAGTAGGGGGAGTGTAAGAGAGAATGGGGGGAGTGTAAGAGAGAGTGGGGGAGTGTAAGTGAGAGAGTGGGAGGAGTGTAAGCGAGAGAGTGGGAGGAGTGTAAGCGAGAGAGTGGGGGGAGTGTAAGAATATAAGACAGAGGAGGGAGTGTGAGGGAAAGAAAGTGGGGGGAGTGTAAGAGGAGAAGGTTGAGGGGAAGAGTAAGGGGGGTGTAAGAATATAACAGAGGAGGGAGTGTGAAGGGAAGAAAGAGGGGGGAGAGTAAGAGGGGAAGAGGGATGGGGGAGATGGGAAGAGGGAGACAGAGAGTGGGAGGAGGGAAGAGATGGTTGGGGTTCCCCAGAATTTCACAATATAATTCTAGGGTTCCTTAACTAAATTTTTTTTGAAAACCACTGCCCTAGCACTTAGCTCCAAATATAAACAAAGTTGTACAGAAAAGGTGCCATAACCAAAGTAATATGTCAATGAATGAAAACGGTTAATATGTTTTTCCACATATGTTTTTTTGATAATGGGCTATTGATTTAAACAACTGCAATTAAGTCAGGAAGCACAGAAAAATGCCCCGACAGTAAGCTGAAATGCTGGAAGCTGGTGTGAGGGCATTAATATATCGGTCTATAATTAAAAGTTGCCTGTGCTTGTTGTGATTGGTGCTAGGTGCCTGCACGAGGCTTCTCATGGGCGCTGGCAAAAACAAAAGAGAATATTCTGTGATCATCATTCTTATGAAATATGGTTACCTTACCTCATTCGCCAACTGCGTTGCATACTTGAAATGATTAAACAGCGGCGTCTCCGCAGAGTACTGGAATTTAGATTTAGTCTTTTCAAAAGACTCACGGTACTTATTCTGGAGAAAAACAGAATACAACAATTAGTCTTCACTCGCGGTTTAAACCTTCATTGAAAAGTCACCTCTGTCTTCTTTAGAAAATAAAAAAGGGGCTTCCACCTTTAGAAAAATACAGACACTCAGACGACTATATACCTTGTTTACACTATGTTAAGGTCCTAGCGACACCTCTTCATTTGAAAGGTTCACATGTTACCTGAGCATATGAATGGACTATTTGCCCTATGAGGAGGGGGGGCAGCATTGCTTGGGCTAATAAATGTCTTCATAGGCAGAATACACTATTTTGAGTTGTTCCCTCACACACTGTAGCTAACCTTCCCAGAAATATTGTTTCTGTCTGTCATGACTTGCTTACCATGCTGTACAGTTTTTTGTTCTGCCCAGCAAGGGCAAGGTCAGGAGTATCAAACGCATAACAACCAATGCCCTTCAGCCATGTCAAGTCTTCTTTGTACTTGTACTGTAAAAAGAAAGACGCATGTTAATTATATCATTGTAAGAAACATGGACTGAAAAAGGCAAACATACATAAGGTTGAGAGATCTTCAATGCTGTGTCTCCACTGCAAGAGTAGCTACGAACGTGCTACTTTACATGATGTTTTGGTTCCTCTAGCATAAACGTGAATACATTGGTTATGTTGTGTAACTTTGTAATGTATAGCTTATAGTTGTAGTATCTTAGCAAGTTTATACTTATAGTAACTATATAATGTATAGAATTTAACCTATATATAGATGTTATGCCCTGAACTTTTTTAGGATGCACCTCAGAAAAACAACATTTAGCATGTAATGGGGGAAAGAAGAAGACTGTATGTATTTGATTAAGTTACAGTCCATTGTTTTAAATTTCCTATTTCAATTTGATATTATTTTCAATGCAGGAATGTATTCATTAATTGTTCTTTTTGGAGATAAATCTATTTGTTTTCCAAAGCCCACATATTTTTTATTTTTTGCCCTGCTGTAGAAATTGTCTACCCAAATGTGTATTATTATCAACAGATAATCTTTATGGCAAATATGCTGCACGGTTTAAGCTTCCAATCGCTCCCTTTCAAGTACGGATGGGCGAACTGGTCCAATCACGTCCCCAGATTTCCCCAAATCCAATCCCGCCACCAAAATCCGCCTGCGGATTGGGTACTAAAAAATCAGATCGGATTAATCAGAATCTACTATTGGATACAATCCGGGTGGATTTTTAATAATCCGCAGTGATAGAAAAAAAGGGCGAATTTCACTTTTTCGGACTGATCTGCAGAAATCCGCGGCACAGAGGAACCGGCCAATCCGCGTCGGATTCAAATCCGCCAAAAAAACGTGCCCGTCTCTAGTTTCCAGGTTTATACGAAGCTAACCAATTTATGCATGTCTTACAATTTCTACTCACACGTTAAGTACACAGTGAATCTATGTTTCATGGCATGTTTCAGGGCAATGTGAAATGAAAGAGGTCCACCTACATCGCTAACTAAATCTGTAACTGCGCGGTGATGGTCGTAATCAGGACGGTCGGGGATGGACCTCCAAATACCCAGCTGGTTGACATACTTCTCTTTATATTTTACCTGGTATAAAAAAAAAAAAGAAAAAAATCAAGTACAAGATTATAATTTAGTTATAACCAACAGATTTGATAAGTCTATGTATTGCAAAACACAACATCATGATGTCAAGCTGGGAAACAGGATGCAGGACTTTGTCAAACATGTAGACTCCAGATACGTACTTTACTGATGTCATCTGTGACCTTGCGGTGATAAACGATGTCCAGCGCGTCCTTCACTGTATGGTACTTGCCCTTGGCCTTCTCAAATGTTTCTTTGTAACGTAACTAAAGAACAGGAAACATAAAATCGTAGGCTGCATGAAACTAATGCCAAGCAATGTTCAGCAAAGTCAACTCTTTCGTATGTCCATAAATCAACAGAAACAAAGGTTAACTAACAGGAATTAAGATGGTACAGTGTTCCAATAGCCCTAATATTACTCGACAAGAAAATTGTATTTATTTTTACAGGATGTGATTAATTTGTCATTCAAATGTCTGTGAATTGACTGTTTAACCCTGTTCATTTAATTTAACCGTGTATTGTTCTAACTCTGTTTCCAGGACATACTTGAAAACGAGAGGTAACTCTCAATGAATTACTTCCTGGTAAAACATTTTACAAATACATAAATGATTCTTGGGAAGGAGGTAATAAGTTAAAAGGTGTCAAATGAAAACATCAATGGGGAAAATCTAGGATCAAAAATAAGTTGCTCAATACATTGCTAATTTTACACTCGCATGACTGTCATGTCCATAGTACAGTAGACAGTGGTGATTCATATCGCAATATAGCAGTCTTACATCACTGGCATTGAAGTAAGCTTTCTTGGCTCGTATGAGGATGGGCGTATCTGCAAGAGACGTGTGCTTGTGCTTCAGCTTTTCATACTGTGATTTGTATTTTTTCTGCAAGGGTAAAATAAATTGCAGTCACATATGAATTCTATCACGGCATGTACACAGATATAGAACTAAAGCATAGTACATTTCATAATGAGCCATGTTAAATGTTACTGTATGATTTACAGTGTGTTCATCTACACATTTTTTCACACAATTTAGGTCCGGAAACATATAAAATTATACATTTAAAACAATTAATGTTTAAATCCTCAATTCTTCAAAATATCTAGAGGTGCATTATTTAGCAAAGCTATTTGTATATTTTATAATGTGCTATGTAATATTTACACTATATAAATGGCATTTCGCTTTGTCATGTTACAGTTTATACTCCATATAAAAGCTTTTTTATCAAAAATGAGGCTGATTGAAATATTCTTTCATTTGAATGTATAATCATTCTATGTGTGGACTAGGGTCAGGTTTAAGGGTCCCTGCTTCAGTACAGGTGGCTCAATCAGTGGTTCAGTCAAAGACTGTGCTGAAGTAGGGATATCCTTCAAACCTGACCTGTCGGTGGCCCCTGAGGACTGGAGTTGGCCACTCCTAGACTAGGGTGTACCTATAATTATACTATAACCTTATACAGCACTTATACTGTACTGTATGTAGAATGTACAGGCGTATACATCCATTCAATAAAAAAAAAAAACTTACAGTCTAATGTCTGGTAAAGTACAAGTAACCGAACCTAAAACCTCCGAAGGAACGTGGACTGAGTTGTAAACCAAACGATTTCACATAAAAGACTTGTGCTTTTACCGCTAGACTGCACCTCTCTTCCGTTTATACCCTTTTTATTTATTTATTTACTTTAGATGAACTACAGTATCAGCAAAGTTTGTGTTCTATAGTTAAATGTCTGATGGGTTATGATGGCTCATGGTCTTCTTACCTCACTGACGATATCCTTCACATGCTTAGCCAGTTTAAGAATTGGTGTGTTCCCGTCAGCATGGTGTTGTGACTTCTGTTTGGAAGCAACCTCTCCATACAAGTACTGAAGAAAAGAGAACAGAAGAGAGAAAACTAGTACGTTTACAAGTTGTTGCATTTTCAGATCAAACCATTGCTTACCATTTGCAAACCACATTTTCACTCCAATTTTTTAAGTGCATTTCAGAGATTAAAAATAAAAAAAACATTGCATCCCTTCCTAGAGTTAACTCATCGCTGACAATCCTCTGAACCTTTTTTTTTGCCATATAGGGGGATATTGTATTAACTGTGAGTTTGTTATTGCCAAACCGCACGATTTGGCACTGTCATATGTCGCGAATTAAAACTAGCCACATATCCGTATTCTGTATTCCAAATCACATAGTTTAAACCGCGTCTATAAAAAATGGCAAAACGCATGGCTTAACAGCCAAAACACCTAGATTGTACTTATTTTTCAAGCGGAATGACCCGAGTTGGTGCTAACTCCATCAAGTCTGACAAACATTCAACTGTATGGGTTCTGCTGAGATATGGGTTCTGCTGTCTCAGCAAAACCCATATTTCAGGCTCTGAATGGAATACCAATCTCACCACTGTGAAGGAGACAAGGAAAAAAAATGTGAGTTACTATAAGTGGTTTCGCATTTTGCAGTTAATGGAGCTACTAGAATTCACCTTGTTTTCCCAAAATGCGAGTTTGAGCCTTTTTGGTCATTCCGCCTGGATTTGCAGATATGGAATGGAACCGCTTCTAAAACATTATTGTGTGCATGGTTTGTACATGCGAGAAGGCCTTACAGAATAGAAAAGCCCACAAATATGATCGGAAAGGGCTCTTTTAACACGAATTTACACAACTCGCGTTTACTAGAATATCCCCATGAAATTTTTAAAAATAAATTAAAAAAGTGTATTCCATACAGAGAGACTCAATGCCCATGAGATTGAAGGTAAGAATCTCAAAACGTATTTACTACTAAAAATGAATGTTCTCACCTGGCTTTGTATCTCTTGTCCTTTCTTGGCTCTTAACAAGTCTGGAGTATCCAAAATGGAAGTATAAGTTGTCTTTTGCTTATTGCCTGCAGCTCTATATACCACCTGAAAAGATATAAAATAAATACTTTTCATGTGATTTAACATTATGCAAGGAACAAATAAAATGGTTGAATTTAAATTAAAAACAAAATAGTTAAGCGTGAATTTTGTTTAACGTAAGGCTCACAATATTTAAAATCAATGACTGCATTTGGCTATTTAAATCTAACAAACGGATCATTAAAGTTGCAAAAATAAATACATGGGGGCATTCATACCAACTCCAGCAATATCCCAAATTAAAAAAGCAAATGCATCTATTGGAAGAATAATATGGTGGCTCATGAGTAGAGATGGGCACATTTTGGGGGCGACTTTGGATTGGAGCACCCCTGGTGTAAGGGAATCCCCATGCAGTTTAGTGAATCTGGTCATGATGTTTTTTGCTGTAATAAAACATTCCCTTCTTCCCTGAAATAAGCAACTACATGTACTTTGCTGAGCTACATGTTCAGAGAAGCAAGCAATATAAGTGTCTAATTAGCAATGCCAAGTAAGAATGGGGGTTATATGTTTTAATCTGAATTTACAATCTATTTGGTGACTCTGCTAAATTAGCCATTATCTTTGAAATACTGAAAAAGAATGAAACATGAATTGGAGTTGAGGTTTTTACTGCAGCTTGCCCATTCACAGATAGAAATATACCATATTTCTGCAAACTATACATTACTTACTGATTGCAACCTTTTTACAATGGGTAAAATAAGAAATATGACGTAAAATATAGCAAAATTAGCGCGCACAATTAGTAAATTAGAAACAAATCTCTTACATTGCTCAAATGTGTCTTTAGCTCCTGGACTGTCCTGTATTCTGGGGTGTCCATTACCGAAGTGTATTTATCCAGCATCTTCTTAGCAGGGTTGGTGTACAGGTAGTTAGACTGATAAAATAAAAAGAATCAGCAATAAATTATCATCTGTATCAGTGTTTTTCAACCAGGGTTCCCAGGAGCCCTTGGGTGCCCCGGGCGTCCCTAAAGGGTTCCCTGTAGTTTTCAGGTCATTTGAAAATTGTACCAAATACAGAAGAATTTACACTGCATCTGATCTCATACGCTCTATTAGAGAGGGTTGGGGTTCCTTACTATGTATCTGACCTCAGATGCTCTATTAGAGAGGGTTGGCGTCCCTTACAATGCATCTGACCTCAGACGCGCTATTAGAGAGGGTTGATGTTCCTTAGAATTTCACATAGGGTTCCTTAACTAAAAAAAGTTGGAAACCACTGATCTACATCCTGCTCTGATTATTAGGCACCTTGGCAAGGTGACAGGTATTTATAACATTTACAATATCCAGGATTAGGTATTTTAAACCATGAAGTACATATATGTGTACGTATACTGTATGTCAAATATGTTAACTTGTTTTTTCTTTTTTATTCCCTATACAAATCTTTTTTTTTCTTTCTTGGAGTTAAAAGGGTGCAGTTCATGATTCAATTAATAATAAATTAGCTGTCTCTTTATTACAGTAAGTGCAAAATAAATCATTTCTAATTTGAAAAATGAATGAAATAAAATAAATATGCAGAATGTTTTTAAGAGCGTTTTGAATTTCAGTGATTTTCTCACTAACAGTTTTAATGGATTGCACCTTTAATCTCTCCAGTTCTTGATGTATCTGGAACCCAAATATCTATATGTACAGTATTAATAATTCCAATTTATATGTACTAACACTTCTGTATTAAAGCAACGTGAATGGCTTTTGCTAATACATTTTTTTACACAAATGTAGTTATGGGAGAATAATATAACTCTACATCAACAGCGCCACCTTCACTATTCTGTTATACGGGAGAGACCCGCGCATACTTCATATATGAAAGTCAACCTACCCAAAGCTTGCGTAGATCCCGGGATCGCACCATGTCTGGAGTATGATACAAGAAACATCCTAATCCCTTCATCCACTGCAGGTCTTCCTTATATTTATTCTAAGAGGAAGAAGTAGAAATCATTACAATTATTAGCATTGGCATTTCATAAGAATTCATATTTATTCTGTATTTATTTATAACACCCATATTACTATGGTACTGTGTATTTACTTCATTGTATATAATTAATTGTTCCTGCTGATAACACAACATAGCGCGTTATAACGCAGAATATCACAGGTTACCATGGGATTCAATGGAAGAGTATCACAGAATATCCCACCATATAAGTATATGTGTATATATAAAACGGGGAAAAAAACTGTTTAAGCCATAGATTCCTGTGTTAATCAGTATTTAGACCCGAGGAAGAGAGGAGAACTCTCGAAAGCTTGTCCTATAACATAAATTGTCAGTCCAAATAAAAAACGTATCACCTAATACTGAAGTATGTTATATATACATACACACTATGCAGGTGCACTTTACAATTACTTACATCACTGGTTATTTCCCCAACATAGCGGCAGTGTATGATTTCTGGGGTGTAAGGCAAGGAAATCTTGTGTCCTTGCATTTTGAAGAAGTCCGACTTGTAGATCAACTGAGAAAAAAAAACCATGGAAGAATAAGTCATTATTCTTCTCTACGAAAAGATGTGCTTCAATTCTATCCAAAACGTGAGACTTACATCACTGATAGCCTCCTGAGTGGCCTTGACCTGGCGGATCTCTGGAGTGTCGGGGGTGGTGTGAATTTTGTCCTTCTGCTTATGATACAGCTGTCGGTAGAGCCTCTGTAACAGAAAAAAATAATAACTAACATGAACACAGTTGAAGCTGCAAAGAATGTTTTGATTTTGGAGAGTACAGGGGTGGATGAATTTACACACAATTAAAAATAAACATGATGTAGTGCAGCACGAATCCAAAATCTAGTTTAGAAAGCTCAACCAAGAGACATCTACATTTCTTTTCATCGGAGGATTCTTGAGTTGTTATCTTTTATAGAACAGAGTTACAAAAAGCTTTCAATATTTAGACCATATGTAGTTCATTATGTGAATGGGGTGTATACTTTGCCATAGAGGTTTTTTTAATTTTTTTTATTAAAGTCACTTAGCTTCAAAACTGGAGCAACATTGAAGAAAAAAACAGCACAAAATGTATTAAAGTAATCTAATTGAAAGCAGTGGTATTATTCCAGTGATACATTTTGTGCATAAGATGTACTGTAGTTAATAATAATGGTTTGCAGTTTTTTATTCAGCATTAAATGTAAGAGGTGAGTTGAAAGGATGCACCGTGTTCATTTTAGGACATCATCACTCATTAAGCATGATGTGAAAATCAATGTGATGTCAACTTAATAAATACACTTCTCCATCATACTCATCTCCATCATACACATCTCCATCATGCACATCTGATTCATACTCATCTGATTCATACTCATCTCCGTCATACTCATCTGATTCATACTCATCTCCGTCATACTCATCTCCGTCATACTCATCTCCGTCATACTCATCTCCATCATGCACATCTGATTCATACTCATCTCTATCAGACTCATCTCCATCATACTTATCTCCATCATACTCATCTGATTCATACTCATCTCTGTCATACTCATCTCCGTCATACTCATCTCCATCATACTCGTCTCCTTGATACTCGTCTCCTTCATAAACATCTCCTTCATACACATCTGATTCATACTCATCTCTATCATACTAATCTCCATCATGCACATCTGATTCATACTCATCTCCATCATACTCATCTCCATCATACTCATCTCCATCATACTCATCTCCATCATACTCATCTGATTCATACTCATCTCTGTCATACTCATCTCCATCATACTCATCTCCATCATACTCATCTGATTCATACTCATCTTTGTCATACTCATCTCCGTCATACTCATCTCCATCATACTCATCTCCATCATACTCGTCTCCTTCATAAACATCTCCTTCATACACATCCCTATCATACAAATCTTGGTACCTCACATCATTGGACATTTTGGCACATACCTCATTAAGGGACCTATTCACGTTCCTAATGTTAACAAAGCTGACGTTGTCTGGCCCCAGCTTGTAAGATTTCGCCTTCAGGTGTTCATAGGCTTCTTTATATTTCAGCTATATTGACATAAAAGAACAAAAGAATCAATGAAATGAAAATGTACAAAATAACATAAAGAAGTTACTCATTACTGCTTTAACCTCTTCCAAGCTGGGGTAGCCTGAAATGTTAGTCATGCTTTTTCCAACCCTGAAAGCACTAATATAGTTATGTAACAGTGGTAATTTACTGAATAAAATGTTCTACTAGCTGCAGTTCATTGGTTCTGGAGAAGTGGAGCTTTGTTGCAGGTTCTGATACCATTTCATGGCCTAACAATATAGTTATTTGATACAGTAGTTCACAATCTTTCAAGACATTATAACACTGAAGAAGACACCTTTGAGGCCTTACATTTATGCCTATAGTTCATTCAGCTCTCACAACCTGCACCTTAGCCTACAATTAATAGGTACAATATTACCAGCAACTATTGCAAAAATAATAGTATAACGAACAAGAGTATTATTACTTACATCACTTTTAATAACCTGGGCATGCTTAGCCTGCTGTATGTATGGGGTATCAGCAGGAATACTGTATCCTTTAGGGAGGAATTTTACACCGGCCTCACGATACAGGTTCTGTATGAAAAAAAGAAGGCATTAGCAATCTATGAATGATCAATAACTAAAGTCTTATTGTGCTTTTAAGTGTTACCAAAATCAATCTAATTATTAATTAATTATTGTCATTAATATCTTTATCTGGATGTGGAATAATAAAAACACAAGGCAAGAATAGGGCCCAAAGTCACTAAATGGTTTAAGGCCATAACACAGCTTTACGGGAATAGGTATGTTAAGGTTTAGTCACTTTGGGCCCAATCACTGCAGTGCTAGAGAGTACTCTGTAATTCCTTGTTCCTTCAGTACTGGATGGGTGATCTATGCTCTTTACCTGCCTATTGTCGTTGTCATTCTACTAATATAAACTATGGTAAATCAATGTACAAATTATACATCTGTCTGTCTGTCTATCTATCTATCTATCTATCTATCTATCTATCTATCTATCTATCTATCTATCTATCTAGCTATCTATCTATCTCTCTATCTATCTATCTATCTATCTCTGTAATCTATCTATCTCTGTAATCTATCTATCTCTGTAATCTGTCTATCTATCTATCTATCTATCTATCTATCTATCTATCTATCTATCTATCTATCTATCTATCTATCTATCTATCTATGTAATCTATCTATCTATCTATCTATCTATCTATCTATCTATCTATCTATCTATCTATCTAATCTATCTATCCATTTATCCATCTATCCATCTATCATCTATCCATCTATCTATCTCTGTAATCTATCTATCTATCTATCTATCTATCTATCTATCTATCTATCTATCTATCTATCTATCGTTAATGTAGCTATATCTGTCTTTAATGTATCTATCTATCTCTGTAAACGATTTATCTATCCATCTATCTATCTCTGTAATCTATCTATCCATCTATCTATCTCTGTAATCTATCTATCTATCTATCTATCTATCTATCTATCTATCTATCTACCTATCTATCTATCTATCTATCTATCTATCTATCTATCTATCTATCTATCTATCTATCTATCTCTGCCTGTAATCAATCTAAATATGTTAGTATCTATCCATCTAAGAGAAAGAGGCATATTTATGCTGATACAGTGATCCACTCACAACACTTTGTATTTTGTTAGCATTGTTGGCTCTGTCCAAATCTACGGAAGTAGTGGTGGAAACAACTTTGCCTCTGACGTTCTTTTCGTAATCAGAGTGGTACACGACCTGTGAAATGAGAGAAACATTGTTAACCAGCTTTATTCTGCGTATTCCTGTGTTATTCCGTTTCTTATATTATGTTTAATGTTTGACAGGGTGATATATGTTAATGCACAAATAATAATTTCTTATTTGAAAAATCCCTAAAACTGCATTAACAAGGAAATTGCTGTTACTGGAACTCAGTGTTTCTTCTTCTTAACATAAGATTACAGCGAGCGCCATTGTTTTGCTTGGTTACGTATTAATGCAATGTGGAGCATTGGCAGTTATTAAAATGGCTGTTTGGTCAACAGATCTTCTATCACAGGGCTGGCTAACCAGTCCTCAAGGGCCACCAACAGGTCAGGTTTTAAGGATATCCCTGCTTCAGCACAGGTGGCTCAATCGGTGGCTCAGTCATAATGACTGAGCCACCAATGGAGCCACCTGTGCTGAAGCAGGGATATCCCTAATACCTGGTCTGTGGGTGGCCCTTGAGGACTGGAGTTGGCCTGTCCTGTTCTTGCAGATAGGAAAATTAGAGATGCAAAGATCATTAATCAGGCACTAACAGCTTGTGACAGACTTTTCTACATGCCAAATATCAGATTGTCTGTGATACTGCAAAACACAAAATATTCTGCGTGATAGCATGTTAAGAAACCGGTTACTGCATAATCCGGGGGGAGATTATGTACTATACAAAGGCAATAGATGCACAATTGTATAGCGGTTTGTTACAAACAGTTTATGATGTAGAATAAAGCATTGCACTATTTTGCTGCAGTATTAACCAAAACTCTGCAGAAGGGTAAGTTTTGTAATTCCGTTCTTACTTTAAATTTATTGAAATACAGTATGTCTCATTACTGTAAGTGTGACTCTAACGTATATGAGTGGCAAGGAAGACATTGCTACTAAGTGACCTTTGCTCTTTTGGCTAAGTCTCTATAATGATACTCACATCACTGCTCTGCTTATTGCTAGCTACAGCCTGGACGTAAACAGGTGTGTCCATCACTGAAGTATATGTTTTCTTCATCTCCTCTGCTTTGCATTTGTACTTGTACTGTAAAAGAATCACATTTATTCAGTGGAAATTTTGCCTCATTCAAATTTGATTGTGCAAATTTGTAATCTCTTAATCACTCTCTCTCTCTCTCATTTTAAACAGGAACAACTAGTGATATTTAAAAAGTGTATAAGTGTGAATTAGTAAGATATAATGGTTACTTTATAACGGCATATGAAAGCCATAATATGGCTATATTAGATACCTATACATTACATAATTATATCTCAATCATAAAAAGATGAGCTCTAAATAATAAATGTATCTTCTATTTTTCTATATACGTACATCAAAGATCTCAGTTTGTGTGCTAACATATCTATAAAAACCCAGTGTCCTATACTTACATCACTGCGGAGGTCGTATGCATGCTTGGCATGGAGAATTTCTGGGGTGTCCCAAACAAAGCAGCCAAGGCCCTTCAGCCAGTTCAGGTCATCCTTGTATACGATCTAAAATGTAATTTATTTATGAAAAATCAATACAATACACTAATAACACTATATTATTGATCCCAATTAGAAAACATGTTCATTAGTGGTACAATCGTTATTAGTGTCAATATTATGTTCATTTCATAAAATTCATTTCATAGAGCATGTTGAAAAGTGAAACTAAGACATGGGGGATAGTAGCTGTGATAAGTATCCGTGCAGAAATAGCCTTTTTTCGCTCGGATACGCAGGTTTTCGGATTCTGTAAGCTCTTCTCGCATGTCCAAACCGTGCGACAAAGGGTTGTTTTTGCCCGTGGTTTCATTCCAGCTCTGCAAATCCGTGCGGAATGATAAAAATGGCTCAAAGAGGCAATTTCCCCAAACTGTCTGGAATTGGCGCAGCTCTGTTACTCCAAAAAGGCTAAACCGCTTCAAATAACTGGCCGATTATTTCTCGGCCGATCTGGCGCGATCGCCTCACTAGAAGCAGATTTGCATCATTACAAGCTCAGCATGCACTGACTTACTTAATATGCCTAAATAACAATTCCTTTCTAATGTATACCCTTCTACTTTACTGTGCAACGCATGCCGTACATTGCAGCTAACATTTTTACCCCTATATAAATATAATTAACCACAAATACATTCATATGAACTACTGTACCTGGCCCACATTACATGGCTGATGTCTCATTAAATGACAAGTGACCCGATTAAAAGGCACAACGCCCAATTAGATGCTTATTTTAAACCTTTTTTTATGTGCATACTTTTTGGTTACAAATTATGAAGCACTTTATGTTGCTGAACATTTTTTTTTTTTTCTAAAAAACATTTTACTTCACAAAATATAATACTATCTCAATTTATTTTCGGAAATATTTATTTCATTCAGGCTTCACATTTATTTTTTAAACCCCACTTTGGGTGCTGTTGGAGGCCTTATGTTAATTCTGCTTCAAAACAAATCTGTGCAGAATCTTTGTTTTACTGCTGGTATTCTCTATATATTAATAGATGCAATGTAAACGCTACGATTTGTAATACAGAATCTGACTAGTTGCCAAATTTCATTCTGCGACTTACGAACATGTCAAACCGCGCGGCTTGACAAGGACAAACTGCAGCTACTGGCATATCTCCATACACTATCAAAGGTTACAGGAGTTGAGATGGACGTAGAACATGGGATGAATATACTTACATCACTCAGCTGATCGTTGACCTTGCGAGCATTCATAAAGACCTGAAGGTCAGGCAAGCAAGTCCACTCGTGGAGACGTTTGCGGTAATCCACTTCACTGACTTTATTCTGTGTGTCCCTAGCAGAAATAATTTCCAACATATCTGGAGCAATGTGAATCTTCATCTTGTTCTTTTCATACACATCTCTGTAAAGACGCTAAAAAACAAAACAAGCAAAAAGTCATTTTGTGGGGCGTATAAAGTACACATTTTTATATGTTATGTTCATGCTATTGAATGTAATACAGATACTAAGGCCAGCACTGCTTTGATGTTGCAGAAATGTTTGTGGCTGACTAATTTCAGTTTTTAGACACTAGTGTCAATTAGCAGGCCCAACAGAAATAATTCTAGGTGCATTTGTAAGAAGAAAAAAAAACATGTAATGTTGCATTATAAAATTATGCAAAAAGGCAGTGATGCGTCACTTTATAATTTGTGCCATTTGGATACACCCCATTTGAGATTTATCAGGGGTCATCTTATGCAAAGTGGCACTGGGCTGCAATATACAGTACATACAGTATCAGAGCGTCCGTACACTGCAAACATGCAGAGATCTTTATCACCTCCAGCAAAAGTAGCCTCGTTCCACCTTAAATGGTTGTTGTGAAAAAGCATACTTACATCTAGAGGAAGTTTGCCAACTTTAAGACATCTCACTATGTTGGGATCATCATGGATATTTCTGGGCAAAGTGTAAAGTGCTTTAAACTTCTCATATTCCTCATGGTACTTCAACTGAATACAAAGAAAGAAACAGTGCAGAATAGTTTTCTCTATGTAAAATAATTAATAATCAAGGCATTTATACGCAGTGCTACAGCATACTGTGCAGGTCACTTATATGATATAATGGGATATCCAAGGGGAATTATGCTGTGAATGACGGAATAGAAGGAATCATTTATAGTTATATGAAAAGCAGCCTTTTTCTGCGGTCTACAAGCAAGAGCTGTATTGCTGACAATAAACGTCTAAAGCAGGTTTTCAGGATTAGTCTTCGACTGAGCCACTGATTGAGCCCCCTGTGCTGAAGCAGGGATATCCTGAAAAATTGACCTGTTCGTGGCCCTTGAGGACTGGGGATGCCCACCCTTGGTCTAGAGGCCTATTTTTCTAACTAAGAAGAAATTACAAATATACATACCTTGCTGCCAATATGCTTATTCTTTTTGGCCAAGGCTAATCCAACCGTGTCAGGTGGCAGCTTGTAACCTGTAGCCTTCACTTTATCCCACGCATCTTTGTACACGTTCTAACAAATAAAAACAAACGGAGACACACAGATTTCAACGTTGAACGTTTTTCTAAACCGACAGTATATGCTAAGAAATAGGGTCTCAGAGCTCAGAAGAATCTATGGATATAATCTTAGCTCACGAATACATGGTCAGAGTTCTTCATGATGACTACAGCAGTCTGCTGATTGGCTTGCACACTGTGGTATGGGCATGTGAAGCACATCGCACTATTAATAAACAACATGTAATATTAATAAGAAACTCTTTCTCCTACCCTTTTTGGACCCTGTCTGTGTCTGGTTTGTACTTATTCCCAGCTCTCCATCACCCTCCCCCCACCCCCAACTCTTTACTGTACATTGTTCTCATTTTCCTCTCTAATTTGACTAAACAGTAATGTTGGTGGCAAGATTAAAGGTCTTAGGGAGTCTCATCAAACCTGGGGGCTGTTTCTTTGATACTCCTATGGTTAGTTTTACACGAACAAACAATTATTGTATCATAATTAATAGTTCAACAAATAGCAATGACCTACATTACTGAACAGATTCTTGAGGCTTTGAGTGCGGTCGTAATCCACGGTTTCCAGAACGGTTGTGTACTTCTCCTTGCTTTTGTTGTAGTCCTCCTTGTATTTCAACTGCAAATGAGAGAAAATTATATCATTGTATACATGTGATCGTGACCAGAGCAATATAGCTGAGTTGTGTACACACAGAGACCATTACTCACATCACTAGCTTGAATCGCACTCTGAATAGCTGTTACATATACCGGAGTGTCCGTAACAACGCTGTAATTCTTGAAGTTGTCTTTGCTGGCAGCTGAGTATTTCAACTACAAACAAAAAATAGAAACATTTAGCATGAACGCCAGTAAAGGTCCTGTATGCACTTTTTATCCGATGAAAAACAAATATAAAATATTAACCCCCCAAAAAACCCCCACCAGATTTCTGAGAGAAAAATCTTATGAAAAGTATTGGCACAAATTTTTTTCTTGAGTAAATTTTGTGTGTCCTTTCTTGCATTTTTGCACAAAGGAAATGCCAATACATGCCGGCTAAACACTATACGAAACCCAAACGATATATTTTGACAATTTATTTTCATATACTGTACTGTGTATGGCGAGAAAAAGATAGCATACAAAAAACTTGTGTTACAAGTTAATTCATTTTGGGTGGAATTATTTCATTATCTCTCAGCACAAATCATGAATTTTTCCCCATGTTAATAAAAAAACAAACCAAAATAAAACTGGTTCATAGTCGTAAAATTATTTATGGTTTATGTAGTAAAGTGCGATAGCCATTATTGATTGATATTGATAACAACGTACTGGATATCAAACTAGAAAACAAAACTACATTTATAAATTGCGTATTGCTTTTTAACAGTTCACAACTTTAGTTTTCTAAAATAACTTAATGCGTTTAGAAATATGTGCTGAATAGTTCGTGTGACTCCACCAATATCTCGCCTAAAACCATGTGATACCTACTTGGCTCTGAAGATCATATGAATTCTTGGCAAGTAAAATTTGTGGAGTATCCCAGACATAACATCCAATGCCCTTTAACCATGTCAGGTCATCTTTGTAGAGTACCTAGAAAAATAAACCAAAAATAAGCAAGAGGGAAAAGATCAAACATGTAGCAGTACAACTGGTCGTTGGCCAAAAGGAAGTAGCACCAATTGGTAATGGTCAGTGTGTATTCGTTACTAACATTTAGGAAGTTTACATTCCATTGCATTCGATAAAAAACATTTTAGCAATCTACAACTGTGACAATATCATATGATGATTGGATAAACGTCTTCGTGCTACCTGCATGAATGTTGAATATGTAAATCTCCTTTTTCCTTCATATCATCCATGATTATAGGCTAAAGCTGGTAAATTCCGGGCAGTATTGAAATCCCTGCTCTCTGATTGGTTAAAATTCCGGGCATTATCCATTCAGTAATGGCCCAGAATTTTTGGCACCCTGTCAAGTTTTTCAGCCAATCAGCTTTCAGTTCTCATCCACATAGAGTGAAAGTAGCTGTCAGGCAGGGGAGCTGATTGGACAGGAGGCAGCAGCAAGGCAATGACTCCTCCCCCACCCTGCCTGCAGAGAGCTCTGCACAGGAGAGTGAGGGGAAAGGTTTGTGGGTCTATGTGTGTCCGCTGAGTGTTTTGTAGGTCTAGAGGGAGGCAGCAGAGTGTTTTGTTGTGTGTTTTGTGGCTGTAGAGGGTGGCAGCAGAGTCTGTTTTGTTGGTGTGTGTGTGTCTGCAGTGTGTGTTCTGTGGGTGTAGAGGGGGCTGCATTGTGTGTCTTCAGTGTGTGTTTTGTGGGTGGAGGAGGGGTGCAGAGTGTTTTGTTGGTGTGTGTGTCTGCAGTGTATGGGTTCACAGGGGGGCTGCCGTGGGTGTAGAGGGGACTGCTGGTGTGTATTTTGTGGATGTAGAGGGGGAAGCAGTCTGTTTTGTTGGTGTGTGTCTCTGGTGTTTTGTGTGATTAGAGGGGGCTGCAGTGTGTGTGTCTTCAGTGGGTGTAGAGTGTGGAGGAGGGCTGCAGAGTGTGTTTTGTATGTATGTGTGTGTCTGCAGTTTTGTGGGTTTACAGGGGGCTGCAGTGTGTGTCTGTGGGTGTAGAGGGGGGCTGCTCTGTGTGTGTGTATGTCTTCAGTGTGTGTTTTGTGACTAGTAGGTGGAGGAGGGCTACAGAGTGTTTTACGGGTGTAGATGGGGGGCTGCAGTGTGTGTAGGGGGGCTGCAGAGTGTGTGTGTGTATATAGAAGGGGGCTGCAGAGTGTGTGTGTGTGTGTGTGTGTGTGTGTGTGTGTGTGTGTGTGTGTGTGTGTGTGTGTGTGTGTGTGTGTGTGTGTGTGTGTGTGTGTGTGTGTGTGTGTGTGTGTGTGTGTGTGTGTGTGTATATATAGGGGGCTGTGTGTATGTACAATTTCCTTTTAATAAACACGTGCAGTAAAATAAATTAACTATGTTTTTTATGTAAAATTCAAAAAAAAAATAAGCCTACATTTAGCCTATACTAGTTATAATCGCCTCAGAACAGGGCATTACTGGCCAATAATGCTTTGGCTGGGTTAAAGTCCCTTGGGCCTTCAACTCTTCCAGCCAGGGCATTATTGACCAGTAATGCCCTGTTCTTCGAGGATTATTACTTAAATATTGCAACAAGTATTGTAGGTAGTATTATATTATTAGTACTTTTTGAATGGTATGGTACAGTACGTACATCACTCAAGATCTCATTGGCCTTTCTTGCATGGGCAACATTTCGCTCATCAGGCAACAGTGTCCAATCATGGAGGTAATGACGATATTCAATTTCACTTAGGATCTGCTGGCACTTCTTAGCGAGCACATTGTTGAGCATGTCGCCAGGAATATTTATCTTCGCCTTGTTGTCTTCATATGCCTTTTTGTAGCACAACTAGAAAGTCCGAAAAAAGAAATATCACTTAGCCCTCTAGTTCTGTAACATGATCCACAGAATAAAAGCCAGAGAGGGTAAGAGATGGAGAATAAGAATATTTTTTATAATAATAAATAAAATATAACAATTGTAAAATGTAAGTCCATATTGTGTATAAACACAGAGGTAGCTCCAGCACCCCCCACACGTATAGCTCCAGCCCCTATGGCTTAGCACTGTATAATATAGTTACATTGTAAATAAATATATTGATAATGGAAACTCCCATAAGTACTTAACTATTACCAGTGCTAAAGGAAACATGGTTTGTTTTATCTCATTTCCATCACAGCAGGTGAACTACAAATATTTTAGATAGTGGAGATATTATTTTTGTACTATTTTCTAGGGGGTTATGAGGTCTTATCCACTATCAACAACATTACTAAGTTTTACTTGAACTCTTACAGTTATCTTCTGTGACAGGGGTGTTCATCTCCGGTCCTGAAGACGCCCCAACGGGTCAGTTTGTAAGGCTGTCCCAGCTTCAGCACAGGTGGCTCAATCAGTGGCTCAGTCGAAGACTGAGCCACTGATTGAGCCACCTGTGCTGAAGCTGGGATAGCCTTACAAACTGACCCGTTGGGGCGTCTTGAGGACTAGAGTTGAGCACCCCTGTGCTATGGCACTAGCAAGGCATAGCAGGTCTGATGACATACATCTTAGCTAAATGCATTAAAAAAACCATTACCATGCTCCTCATCTTCTGAAAAGCTAAAGATTTCACAACACTCGGGAAATCGCCAATCTCTGCTCCAGCGAGGTAGTGACCCTTGTCCTTTTCATAACCTTCCTTGTATTTGAGCTGCGGAACAGAAGGAAAGGGGTTGTTGGTTTTTTTTTTCATGCATTATGGAACTCGTACACAGATAAAGAAAAAGAATCGGTCTCCAAAGAGCCTCACTGAAAAAGAGAAGCTGCACTTACGTCACTTTTAACAAGCTCAGCATGCTTAGCTCGGACAAGAGGTATGTAGTCGGGAGGCAACTGGTAGCCCAAGGCTTTTGCGCCATCCCACGAGTCCTTGTAGAGTTTCTGGAAAGAGAAAATACATTCGCTAAAAATCGATATGGAAAATAGAATAGAAAAGGTACCACTTAGGGACATCTACATCATCCCAAAAAAGATTATGGTTAATCTTGCTTATCATAATAGTTGTCAACATTGACACCTGGACCTAATATAAGCCCATCCTCACTGGAATTAACCACTTACTGTTCCTTTCCAATTGATGGTATTCCTAAAACATGCTGTAGTTCATTTTTATAAATACCAGCGTCTCAACGTTTTTGGCCAGTAGCTTCATGCGACGTTCACTTAAAAGTTTGACGGTGAATATATGCAATTTAATTATAAACAAAATAATATTTAATTATTTCTTTATTTGTTTCTCTCTGCCTGTTTCTACAGTTTGCTCTGAACAAACTGCCACGACCTTTTACCTTGCCAACGCTGACACAAAATGGCAGCCGGGGAAGGCAATGGCAGCTTTTATACTTTCGGGGGGAAAAAGGCAAGATCCAAGCTGAGAGGGAAACGGAAAAGGGTTTTTTTGCCCCGTTTATGGTTCTGGCCCATGACACGGATCCGAGCCTCAGATTACATTTCAGGATAGGAGGAGTCCAGATTTCAAGAATCCAGACTCACTCATCTCTACAAACGAATGTAAAAAAATTGGACCAGGTCTATCAAGACAAAAACATTCCAATCGAAAGCTGCAGGATTTTGTCCTCTGACAGATCTGGTGCAATGTATGTTTGTACTTGTTTTGCTCCAGTTTCCCATCTAATCTCTCTTGGTACTGTATACTGCCAGCCACCAGCACCACAAGGACTAAGTAAAAAAAAAAATGTTGTGAGATCAAGGTCGAGGTTTTCTGGATTAATGCAATGTGCAGGTTATAAAAACTTACGTCACTAACAAGCTTGGACATTTCTCTGGAGTGGCTAAGTTGGGGAGTATCTGCAGACCCGATGTAATGGCCTCTCTCCGAGGTAAATGTTTCTTTGTATCTCAGCTGAAATAGAAAAAAAGAAACAGTTACATATAAAGCTGCTTTTGCAATAGTAAATAGTAACATAATGCTTTGGTGCATACTACGGTATATGGCTCAAGACGATCCCACCAATGATACATATGACCCATATTTACAAAGCGCTGCTATACCATTTGGCACCATCAGGACATTTTCTGTTGAAGGAATACGTTCATATGAGTTGCACCACTTAGTAAATATGAGTTGCACCACCCTATATATGCTGTAAATTGGAATGCTACACATAGGACTTTTGGTCGCATCATGTAGCTTCCAAATAGGATTTCATTGCTTTGCACCACTTTGCAATGCTTTGCAGAACCCCCTGGAAGCATTACGTTGAACCACTACATCGTTACAAATAGGGAGGTTATATAGTACAGTATATACTTTATTTTAGCTGCACATGTAATGTTTAATCAGCTGAAATAATTTGCCAGGTGAAGAAGCACATGACATGGCTAGAACTAGATCACAAATGATATAATGACTGTTATTTCTGAGAACAACCGACATAGAAATATCTGTGCAATAGCTAGCAAGTGAATAGAAATAGTATCCAAGATTTGGTGAAATCAGAATACTGAGAGAGTTAAAAATTTAAAAAAAAAAAAAGGCGGGAAAGAGCCACGGTAACAACTATGTAGAGGAAACTCACATCACTTTGGTTGATAGCGTTGAGCTTGGCCAGCACAACTGCTGGTGGGTCAACCACATGGGTGTAGTTGGGATAGTTGTGTATTGCATCTTTCTTGTAGGCTCTCTGCAATGAGAAAGGAAACAGTGTTACACCTCCAAGAAAGTTATTCACAAATTGTCACAGAGTCTACCAGTAATATCTGTACTCACTTCATTAATCAACTCCTGCGCTCTCTTCACTTTCTGGTGTTCCACCGACTCAAAAGGAATCCATCCACAGCCACGAATCCATTCCAGGTCCGATTTGTAGATGTTCTAGGACAGCAAGGAATGGTGTTAATTGTTTTCTCCGAAGACCAACACCACATATGATTGTTTTCATTCACAACATATGTTCAGCAACCTATTCCACTGTCAGCCATCATATACTCTAGTATCATCCGATGTGTGCATGTTGGACATTGCCATGCAAGGGGGTAACATTGTGTGTTTAAAAAAACAGCTTTACTTACATCACTCTGCAGGTCATAGGCTTTCCTGGCCTGGATGCAGTCATTCTGGTCTGGGTGGCACGTCCACTGGTGCAGATAATGACGGTAGTCAATTTCACTGGCCACTGCCTGACCTTGCTTGGCCGCTTCGATTGATACCATGTCACCAGGGATGTTGATCTTTGATTTAGACTTTTCATACACTTTTTTGTACTCTCTGTCATTCTGGATAAGGTTGGCATGCTTGAACCACCGAAGCTTGGGATCATCGTTTAGAGTTGGCACGCCAAGATAATGACCTTTCTGTTTGATGTAATTGGCCTTGTACTTCAGCTAAGGAAAGATAACATTTACAATTATTTCTGTGGTAATAATTCCAATATGATTCGTGTTTTCTGATGATAAGTTCATTTAAGTTAATGAAAATGAGGGCCATTTCTTATTTAGTGGTACAAACAGTTATTTTTTGTAGTTCTATAAATTGAATTCCTTTGTAATGTAAAGAGATACTACAGCATATATAAGACGGGCAGTCCAAAGTACATCAGATGTGTATCAAGAAAGCACAACATATGTTAGATATTTGGTACATATAAATGTTTACATTTTTAATTTGCAATTAGCATAACCGTTCTATCAACTGTTTTTCTGAAAAGTAAGGGATACTATGAAAATATGATTCACAAATGCAATAGTCCTTCCCCCAAAATATATTTGTTTTCTTTTGGGGGGGGGGGGACTTCTAGGACAGAGTTAGAGACCCCCTAATTGTGTAATGTGACTGAAATATTCATGCATTCCAGTGACATCACAAAATGGTTTGAGTCTGAATAGAATGAGCAGGGCACCTAAAGGCAAATCAGCAAAATACATTCCTTTGTGAAAGTGAGTAAAAGATTGTGACTGTGTTTTTTTAACATAGTCTTTGGGCATTGCTGTTTTAAAGGCATAAATACAAAGGAAACTAGTTATTTTGTATAGGGCATCATAAAATATTTGCTTTCACTGGACATTAGATATTACCTGGGCACACTGTAATATCAAAGTCATACCAAGTACAGATGTAGCAGGCTTTCTTGTTCTCTCTGGTGTGATAAGCTGCGATTTTTTACACCAACATTGCAATTAAATCCTATGGAAAGTATTCTGGGATATTCTCAGCTATATTGGGATATGATGTGGGGACAATGACAACCACTACATCATACTGTATGTACGGTACAGTATATGGAATTATTTGTTGATGAAATATGACCTAATGAAATACATTCATTTTGGAATTGTAACCAATGATAACATTACCTCACTCTGGATAGCGTTGCTCTTCTTAGCGTGAGAAATCTGCACTGCATCGGGGGGTAGGAGGTAGCTAGTGGCTTTTACTTTGTCCCAGTTTTCCTTGTAAAGTTTCTGAAAGAATTAACAGCATTCAGTACATTGCAAATTATAATTGTGATATGACACTGAAGAAACAAATTAGAACAATGTGATGGGATGAAAAATAAATTTATTGCACTTACAGCCGGGGTGGGCTACTCCAGTCCTCAAGAGCCACCAACAGGTCAGGTTTTCACGATATCCCTGCTTCAGCACAGGTGGCTCAATCAGTGGCTCAGTGAGCCACTGATTGAGCCACCTGTGCTGAAGCAGGGATATCTTGAGAACCAGACCTGCTGGTGGCCCTTGAGGACTGGCGTGGCCCACCGCTGACTTACAGGATAATTCAATATACTCCTGTAGCTGCTGAACCGGTTGGTATTGGCTGAAAACTTCCAATAAAATCAACATGAGTTTTTGCCCCATCATGTAGCGATCAGCCGATTCAGAGTATAATGAATAGTTGGGAAACAAACTTTTCACAACAATGATTACACAAATTCTTATCGTTTATAGAACATTACAATAGAGTGTGGACAGTTCTAACCCAGGGTGCTGTTGACTTTTGCTCATTAAAAAAAGACTGTTTTATTATTTCATTCTCTTTTTCAGGTAGTAATTCATTTTATTGGGCCAGAACGAGGGATCTTAGGAGCAGATGTTTGTACATGAGCTATCAACACATGAAAAGAGGCGTGTTCATTTGTGTATGTCATCAAAAGTTATACTAGTGTAGTACCTACAAAAATATGTATTCATGACCAATGAGTACTAATTTAAACCCCAAAAGCCTAGGAATCAGTAATACAAAGGTAAATGCTTAGAACTGCAATACATACAGCTCTGAGAATATTCACTATGTGGATTACACCACAGCGAAAACACCAATTACCGAGATCATAATGATTATCCTTAATGAACTCCTACTGTATGATACAGCTCTCCCAGTTCATAGACTAGTTTAGCCACATTTCAATAAGAATATCTATGTTTCATGCTTCCAGTACTGTAATATGAGAGTCACTGTAATAAACTAAAATACTATGCAATACATACTTGATTAATATTTTTTGCTGCTTCTCTGGCTGTTATTAGCAGTGGGGAATCATTTATAACGGTGTACTTTGTCTTTATATTGTTCCAGGCTTCATGGTATTTAATCTGAAAAATAAGAAGAATGTCATATATTCAGCCATGGTCAGAAAAATAGGATATATCACTGTAAAAACAAAACAGGACAGAAACCTTTTTGCCTATCTATTTATTAGACAAGATAATAACGCTTTCATCACAGTGCCACTGGAATGACTGAGTTGAAAGCTAGCGCAGTGAAAACAATATCTTTGGCCAATAATGCTATCAGAAGCGACACGTTGTACATGTATTCTTTTTTCTTTCTTTTATAATGAAATACTTTCCAACACTAGGTATATACAGTAGGATAAAGTAAAAAATAATATACTTAAGCATGATCAAGTAATCTCTGCCTAAATAACTCTAACTATTTAAATAACACTGACACTTCCTAATCCTAACCTTCAAGGAACTCTGATTTATTTCAATCAGAAATGTTCCAATCTTGGGGCGTGAAGGTTATTGTGGTTCTATTAGAAGTGGCATTCAATTAAGTGTATGTACTTCTACGCTAGACAAAACCAACATGTGTTACACAATAAAAGAATGCCACTGACTGCATGTAATACTTACATCACTCAGGATCTCAGCACCTTCTTTAGCTGATACATAATCCACTCTGTCGGTGATTGGAGTGAAGCTCAGCGTTTCTGGCTTAGTTCGATATTTCCTCTGTTAAAGAAAAACGAGAAGGAATTATCAGCCAATGTCAATCTTATACCATTCAATCTAAATAGGCACTGATCATCTTTAATATATCACAGACAGTCAAAGTAGAAGAAATATAAAAATTACCTCACTCAATATGTCCTGAGCAAATTTAACCCTTTTCACATCATGGGATTCATGTGGCATCCACCCCACACCACGGAGCCACTCCAAATCAGCCTTGTAAAGTGCCTGCAAATATTAAGAAGAATATATACTCTGATCAAAATAATGTTCCTCGTTAAGAAATGCCTTAAGGCAGGGATGCTCAACTGCAGTTCTCTAACCCCCTCCAACAGGGCAGGTTTTCAGGATATACCTGCTTCAGCACATGTGGCTCAATCAGTGGCTCAGTCAAAGTCGAAGACTGAGCTACTGATTGAGCCACCTGTGCTGAAGCAGAGGTATCCCGAAAATCTGGCCTGTTGGTGGCCCTTGAGGACTGGAGTTGTCCCTCCTGGCATAGAGGCTAACAGGACAATAACACAGAATTATACGGCATGCAAAGATACATTCAGCCCATTAACTGTTGATGTATTGTGGGAACATCTGGAAACTTACATCACTCTGCAGGTCATATGCTTTCCTAGCCTGGATGATATCGTTCTGTTCTGGGTGGCAGGTCCATTTGTGGAGATGTTGCCGGTAATCTATTTCGCTGACCATTGTCTGGCACTCCTTGGCTGACAGGATGGACACCATATCTGCTGGCACTTTCACCTTGGTCTTTAATTTATCAAAGTCCTTGGTGTATTCCAGGTAACTGGGAAGCTTGGATGCACGTAAGCACCAGGCCATTTTGTTATCACCTTGAGCTGTGGTGGTTCCGATGTAGTGACCTTTCTGCTTCTCATGGTTTAATTTGTATTTATACTACAAAACAGAGGACACAGTCATCAAAATAATGAAACCTATTAACATACGAATGACAGATTTGACTATACAGTATCATGTTAAAAATGTCATACTCACATCACTTGCAATTTCTCTAGAGGCTTTGGCTACTTTAATTGGAATGGCGTCAGCTCTGAGATCATAGTTCATTTTCACTTTATCCCAACTATCTGTATACAGTTTCTGAAATAAAAAAAAATAATCATGGCAGACAAAAATTGCTTAAATCAGTAATGAATATTTATAGTAGGCAAACTGGAGCGGATCAATACAGATTAGGCAAACATATAACGCACACATACTCAAGTGTTTTCAGAAAGAGAGAGCTGAAGTCTGAGCACAAGGTGCTCGTTAGGATGCCTTCTGAAATGGATTTATATAATGGACTTATTTACAGTGTTTTATTGCGGGCCCCTTTAGTGATGAATGTTAATGTTTCTCAGCAGAGTGCATTCAAATGTTGGCTGTTCTCACCAAACAGAAATATTCTTAGTTAAATGTTTTTTTTAACATTTTCACCTGGCAAGTCATGTGAGTTTGAAAGAACAGCATTAGGGCAGAATAATTTCTAA